>NC_057813.1:714424815-714425325 GCF_018294505.1 Triticum aestivum
TTCCTCTTTTTTCCTTTTCTTCTTCTTCCTCTTCTTCCTTTCTTCCTTTTCTTCC
The DNA here is from genome assembly GCF_018294505.1 of Triticum aestivum. Taxonomy (NCBI): domain Eukaryota; kingdom Viridiplantae; phylum Streptophyta; class Magnoliopsida; order Poales; family Poaceae; genus Triticum; species Triticum aestivum. Next base: position 714,424,871 of record NC_057813.1, read on the forward strand.
TTTTATTCCTTCTTCTTCTTCCTCCTTTCCTTTTTCCTCTTCTTCTTCTCCTCCTCTCCTCTTTTTTCTTCTTCTTCTTCCTCTTCTTCTTTTTTCTTCTCCTACTCCTCTTCTTCTTCTTCCTTTCCTTTTTCCTCTTCTTCTTCTCCTCCTCTCCTGTTTTTTTCTTCTTCTTCTTCTTTCCTAAAACTGAACTAAACCTAAAACTAAACCTAAAACTAAAACTAAAACTAAAACTAAAACTACATCTAAACTAAACATAAACATAAAACTAAAAAAACAGAAAAAAAGGAAAAAACTAAATCTAAACCTAAAACTAAACTAAAACTAAACCTAAAACTAAAACTAAAACTAAAACTAAATATAAACTAAACATAAACCTCAAACTAAAAAACAGAAAGAAAAACAGGAAAAACAGAGGAGGTAGAGCTCACCTGGGCCGGTGTAGGAGGTGG
>NC_057813.1:714425852-714433541 GCF_018294505.1 Triticum aestivum
CAGCTGGCGGACGGCAAAGATTCTTTGCCGTCAGCTGGCGGACGGCAAAGAAATGGCACATGGCAAAGAGCTTCTTTGTCTTCTGCCCTTTCTTTGCCGTTGGCTTTTCGGTGGATGATGGCAAAGAGCTTCTTTGCCGTCCGCTAGCGGACGGCAAAGATCTGGCAGATGGCAAAGTAGTTGATTCCAGTAGTGTAATGGGCCATTTGATTTATCAGGTGCCACTACCTTTTCCAAATACTTTGCTTGTGCTCCTCCACGATCAGCAATCGCCCTCTTCCTTTTGAATGTCTGATACACAAGAACAACATTTGAATGGATAAATATGGTATGATGACAGATGGAATATGTACTGAAAATGGATAGGCAGGGCGTATTCACATACACGATGTGTAAACTAAGCTAATGGCAGTTCAACAAAGTAGAAGCAATGCAAAGCATCAGTTGCAAGATATGTGCGAGCAATGTAACCTTGGAAAGTTAGAGCAAGTACCTTGATGGGTGAATAAGATAGGGCATCTTCCTCTGACTCCTCCACTAGGGAGCTACATTGACTTAGGTCTCCCTCGCTCGGAATCACTATTAGGATCATATTCTGAGCATGAATCTGTAGGTGGAGAGCGTTTGCATTGCATTGCATCCAGACTTGATTTCAGTCCCTTAATGCCAAGTTTGCCAGCCATGGCATTGTTCTGCTTTATTCTTTTCATGCGCGCAAGCTCATAATCATTATGATGCTGTTCAGAATATGAGATTCATGAAAACATAAAAAGTAGTCAGATTATCTATGGAATGCATTGCGGATTCAACTCGAAGAGTGTCTCCCTATAAACCCCTGCATATGCAAAGTTCACCCCCCAACCATGCTGACCAGATCACACACAGAAATAACAACCCCTTATGTCTCTATAACAGGCAGGCACACATTTCAAAACTGAAGTAGGAACATCAGAATCATATGAAATTCGTATTTGAACAAATAAACTAAGCAAGTATGAGTGGCATAATGTTTAGCTTCAAGGGTGGAGTGTTGGTAGTGCTACACAAAGCAAGTAGGCATATTGTATTCCATGTAAAAGATTGAAACCTATGTAAAAGCGGGAAATGACACTTTCTTTCTATACAATGCAGTGTTCGTAGCCCACACATGATGGAAGAGATCACATAGAGAAATACTATTCACTCATGTCTATGGTTCCAGTATTTACAAACAGGGTGGTCCACCCTAAGAGAATATTGACAACAAATATGACAAGGCAAGCATAGATGTAGTGAATCAATCATTTACTTGTGAGCTTACTAGGACAAATATGCAGAATTGTAACTGCAGTAAGAGACCGTCCAAAATCTGAATGAAGAAGTTTGTCTAGCACTTATTGTTTGCAACTAATCGACGTGAATAATTGGATATTATATCAAATGAGTAAGAAAGACAAGTAAAATTGTCAACAAACCTGGCTTGCAGTAGTAATCTGGGTCAATGTCACTACGACCAACAATCCGAAATGACTAGTGTCTGTTCCGAGGGCTGGAATTTTGTAAACCCTGTGAACTTTAGAGGTACTAAAGATCACCAAAATACATCTAAACCAGTAAGTGTAGGTAGCACTGAGCACACAACAAACCCTAATGACAGTCCTGCCTAATGAGTAATGAATCAATTAGAAAATGGGTGATGAGGAGTGTCTGCTGAGTGTTGAGGAAGTATCTCAGGATAAATCGGGTTGGCTTGGTGGGTGCTGCACGCCCGAGCCCTGAACGGACTGGGAAGGTAGGCACGGCGGTGCGCCCGGGCAGCGGTGACGCTGTTGGGTGAGCGGCTCCTGGCCTCCTGTTAGTCCAGCGTCTCCTCCTAGAGTCATGCCGTCCAGGGACGGCAAGTCGCCGGCGAGGCAGGCGGCTGGGGGCGAGTAGAGATCGGAAGCACGCAACAGAACAAAGGGGAATCAGGGCCTGGGACGACCCAAAATCCCAGGGTGGGCTGGCCCACCATGAGCACCCTGTAGAGATACACACCCGAGCGGCGAACATGCATTTTCAAAAGTAATTTAGGAACATTTAGCTGACCAATTAAACAACTCTGTTTTAATAATATCAGATTCATGTTTGAACAACTAAGCTTGTTTAGCTTGATGGGTGGAGCAGTGTTATTATGACACGAAGCACGTATTCTGATCGTATAGTGATCATAAAAGGGGGAAACTCTAAGCATATTTTTTTAGCAAAAGAGGGTTTCCCCTCCGATTTCTATTAAAGAAACCACCACGGAACCAACATGATCAATTAAACCCTAAGCATGATCAATTAAACCGTATTATGGCTGTGCCATGGCAGATTTGAAGCTGCAAACCAAAGAAATGATATTTAGCATCCATTGTTTGCTTTGAACTAAGAATTAAATTCTAAGAGCTGAAAAGAAAGTAGAGCAACCAAGTTAAGATCTATTTTCTGGTTGAGATCAAAAAGTTGAGGAGATATGAAGTACCACCTCTCTTGCGGCGCCGTGTAGGCATCCGGGGTGCGATGGCTGTCAGTGGCGTTGAAGCAGATCTGCGACGGTAGACGGGTGCATCGGGGGATAAGTCCCATTGCGGTGGAAGAGAAGGTCGTGTGGGCGGCCCCGACAAAGAGGACAACGGCGCCGATGAAGCGAGAGGACGCGATGCAAGGCTATTGGTCCGTCGCCGTGGATGAGAAACGTCCATCTCTAGCAGTGGACGACACGGTCTTGGTAGGCGCTCCGACATGGTGGAGGACGATGGCGATGGATGTGGTGGAGGAAGACGATGATGGATGGGGTGGCGGACGGAGGCTGGTGTGGAGATGGGGTGTTCTAGCGCGAATGGTGTATGAATTGGAAAATGGAGGGAGAGGTACGGGGAACCATGTTTTTGGGACGCGCCTGTCTGAAATATGGGAAAGTTACGAACTTAACCCCCATTTAAAATTTGGACGTCTCGTCGGTTGGGGATAGGACGGTAATCTCGCATCTCGCCAATATTTGCCCAGAGCGATTTCGGGCGAGGAGAGGGTGGTTGGCGCCCATGGTTGGCGCCCACGGTGTATGAACGGGGCTGACAGGTAGGGCGGTTGTGTCACGTCTGAGTGAAGTTACAAACCTGCCCCTATTGAAAATATTTGCCTACATCGATTTTGGCCGAGTTGAGTGTTTTGCCGCCCACCGTGTATGAATGGGGAATGGAGGGAGAAACAGAGGTCTTTCGGACGAGCTTGAATCAAATGTGTTTTGCCGCCCATATTTGACGCCCACCGTGTCGGAATGGGCTCAGAGGCGGTCGTGTCACGTCTAACTGAAGTTACTAACCTACCCCTATTTAGAGCAGTGGAAATCGGCCCGATGGATTGTCCGTGTAATGGGTAGACAGTAATTTCCATCTCCCAAACACTTGGCTTCGGGCAGCCGATATGGGAGTGGACATTTTGCTGCTTCTTTCGAATTTTGGGACAATAAGCATCCACGTTTACCCTGGCAACTAAATTCAAATCCATTTTGTATTCCTATATCAATCTTTATAAATCATTCTACGTGTTTTTTATATCTTTAAAAGGATGACAAAGATGTATTCCACTGTCCTATATGAGTATGGTTTACAAATGCCGATACTCAAATTCAGAAGCTAGAATCCAGTTTAAGGTGAATTCGAATATTTGGAACACTTCATGTCCAACTCAAATGTCACACGCATCATAATGTGTACTCCCATTTAGATATGTACACAAGCGATGTATCAAGATTCAAATACGGAGTCAATCAACCAAGAATGTACAGAACTAACAGACATACAAACACTTATAGAGTATATGGATCAATAATATCAACTAACATACATAAGCCAGGCCGCTGTACTTTTTTTGGCTACAATAGCATCCTTTTTTTAGCCAACATCTTGGCTCTTTCCGATGCGTGCCACTTATGGTCCATCTATACTACTACTATTGCTAAATGCACATTCAGCCCGATTGACATATTTGTAGGTCTGGCACAGCAATCCAAATGAAATGTCTCCGAGTCTTATCAATTCATACAGACTTGTGCTCAAATAAAATTACAAACCAAAAAACCAAAACACACACACAATTATTACAAGATCTCTAAAACAAATGGTTTGATTGATTACATGAACAGACAACACAAAGGTTATTCAACGATGGAAAGAACATTTCACCTATGATTTACCAAGTAGGAATTTAATTTTCTTTTTTCCTTTGGGACCTTAACAATCTGGTCAGTCTCAGCTTGCTTCGTTTTGAAATCCACCAAATATTTAATGGTTGTCTTGAGTACCGCTTGTGATTGTGCTGTTTGCTTCCTCAACATGTCAACATCATCTCTAAGTGTAGAAGCACAATCTCTTTCTACCACTAGTTTAGCCTCTAGAGCATCAACAGTTGGCAATTCATAATGCACGATTGGGCCGGTGCCACTGCTGTGGGATGATGCAACGTCCATGGTGACCTCGCTCTTTGATCTTGGGCTAACCTGTTTTGCCATTAAAGTTCCGATTGGATTCAGAAAAGTTGGAAGTTAGCAAAACATCTCAACTGGGAGTTATAATAGGAAACCAGTTAAACAAACAAGGAATTAAAGAGTTTCAGTTGGATGCTGAAAAGTAGTTATTAACATCATTGTAACCCGCTGTTGCAGCAGCAAAGCAGTTAAACAAACAAGTAGATATTTAAGTTAAGGCAAACAGGTAATTCTTAACAGTAAGTATCAAACACATATATAGGCGCAGTCTACAATATGATTAACAGGCTGTGGCATTATGTAATCAGTAGCAAACTAAATTAAGCCAAGCAACGTAATTGAACAATTTTGCAATAAGTGGCTAATTAAAATTCCGAGAAGTAGGTAACTGAACTTACGCTAGTTCTTTGTACAGGCACACTGCAACTTCTTTTTCGCTTACAAGGTTGTACGAAGGAGTCCATGGCATCAATTGCTTGGATATGCAGTCCCAATACTTCTTTCTTCCCACACTGCATTGTTAAGTCGAATGGTTAATCTGGTAAGATGGTGCGTCCTTGATATGTTATATGAGGACGTGTAGTTAGACTAGTTGTGGCCACACACATCACACTGACTTTTATTGTATATTTCATGCGATTACTTTTGGCATATCGAGATCTAAGCAATCTACAATAGGATGAAAAGACTGGCATCCTTCACATTATTGGCGAACTCAGTTCATAGAAACAAGCAATTCAACCATTCTGTGGGTAAATCAAAAGCGCCACTCGAATATTTTTGACTACCCAATCATACACGCAAAAAGGGGTGACGCCACCATAGAGGCTGGTATGGGCATCCGCCTCAGGTGGTTGGAAAGTGTGCACCTAGTTTGAGTCGTCCAGGTTGGCCCAGGTTAGTTTTTTTGTCCCAACGCATGAGCAGGCAATGTAAAAAATGAAGAAAAATGTTTCAATTTGGATGGGCCAATAACATAAGTGCAAGGCAGGCCATATAGCAGGCTCGTGGCCCAAACGAGCGCCTCCAATATCGATCGACAGCAGGAAAAATCCCAATTGATTCGCTCCAGCCTCTAGTCTGGTTTGCTCCTAACCTAGACGCCACTGGACATACCAACACAGCACTTCCTCGCGCCCTCGTTGGAGGGCGGTCGCCGGGCTTCAAGCGAACTGAAGGACAAGAAGATGAAGATCCAACCCTGGGCGTAGCCTGCGTGGGAGGCAGCGACGACAGCACGGGCATGGCATCGAGCTTGCGCAAACGGACAGTCGCAGCTTGCAAGAGTAGCATGTGCAACGAGCAGGTACATCACATCCCTGATTATATCTAATTCAACTCTTCAATTTCTGGCCAATAGTTAAACCTGATGGTGTTGTAAAACTGCTTGTATGTAGGGAATCTATGAGAAAATGAAACCAATTTCTACTTATTTTATAACTCCCCCAATCAATACTGAACTGACTGAATCTGATGTATCTAATCAAGTTTCCGATGCAAACATACAAGCTCATGTTGTTCTTGAGCCTCAAGTGTCTAATGAACAGACTGCTAATGAAGGATTTGATGCAGACATTTTACATGCTCCTGGTGATGAACATATAGTGTCTAATGAGGGATCTAATTCAAGCATTTTGCAAGCTCATTGAAGGATTTAGTGTCTAATGATGATCTGCTATGTTGAGAGAGACAGAGATTTACAGGCATTGATGACAAGCAAATTATAGTGCATTTTCATATCTTGAGGAAACGTCGAGGCCATCTACCAAAAAGTCCCCGTATCATGACAACCTAGCATAAATACTTTTCTAATCTGTTGTTTGAAACTATTGGCATACTTGTGCAGGATAGATATATTGACATGCCGTTTGTGCACTGGTTATAGGTGCAATTACACTTCGATATTTTCAGCCAGAGACGAATAATTCAAGCAGGTACAGACCATGTTTGTAGTCCTTGTACACCATGTTGCATTTTGTGTTTTTTGGTGCTTGCATCATTTAGTGTTTATAATCTGAACTACTTTGGATCATTAGCTGGTTTTCAAAGTGCATGTAGCTTCACATTTCTCAAGTTATGTTGATTTCCGGAGTGCAAGTGCCTTCGTATTTTTTAAGTTAAATGTTTGCCCCTGGTAACTTGAATTCGTAGATCCGCCACTGCACAAAAATCATACACAAATGCCAGTACAAATTAAATGAAATGCAGGGACTTACGCTAGCTCGTTGTACAGGCTCACTGCAGCTCTGCTTGCGCATGTGATGTTCCATGTACAAGTCCATGTTACCACTTGCTTGGATGTGCAGGCCTTGTGCTCCTTGCATCCCCCTCTGCATTTTTAACACGGCGAATGGTTGATCAAATAAGAGGAATCGACCTTGATGTTGTACCGGAGGACAGATACTTACAAGGTTATACGGGTGTGCAGGATGTGCACCAGATCCCGTAGCGCCGTCATGCTTCGCTAAAAATGGATTTGCTTGTTTCAGATGATATCTCCAGAAGAAATAAGAGTTAAAGTCAGAGTTGCATAGGCGTGTAAGCTAAGAGAGCAGTGAAAGGATATCCAAACATCGTCGGAACAGTGCACAAGGGAGTGATGTGTGGATACCTAGTTTGGGCCGGCGTTTGGGCATGCTCGCCTAGCTAGAGTGCGGGTCACTTCAGAGCCATTGAGGGTGATGCGCTGGTGTTGGCTGGCTGCGCACGGATGCAGATCTTGAGTGGCAGTGGAGCGCTACGATGCCGTGGACGAGACCATTGGTGAAGCCCTAACGGCCTCAGGGGCGGAGGTGCGACGATGTGCTCGGTGAAGTAGCCCCGATGAGCTGGGAGATGGCGTCGGTGAAGCGCACCTGATGCGGTGGAACTCGGTGTCTGTGAGGCACGTCGGTTGCGGCAGCCGATGTTGTCGGTGGACCACGCGGTGCGGTGGACGAGGGCATAGATGAGGTAGCTCCGGTGTGGTGGTGAAGCGCGACCGTCGTCTTCATCGTCGTCGTCCGACACAGAGGTGGGGAAAGAGACGAGACGAGGGGCGATTCAAACTTTGCTTGGGTTGGCGGCGAATTAGGGATTTGAGCAATCTAGGCGCGGAAGGGGACGGTGGAGAAGAGAGATTTTGCAGGGCTGGAATTGGGGCCGCCAGATATTTCAATCCGAAACGTGGAAGATCAAACTTATTTTGTCTTCATCCTTTT
>NC_057813.1:714733673-714858495 GCF_018294505.1 Triticum aestivum
ATGTAGTGATATTGAAGTCATGCTAGTTGGGTGATTATGAATTTAAAGAATGCTTGTGTTGAAGTTTACAAGTCCCGTAGCATGCATGTATGGTTAAAGTTATGTAACAAATTTGAAGCATGAAGTGTACCTGGCTTGTGCATCCTTACGAGTGGCGGTCGGGGACGAGCGATGGTCCTTTCCTACCAATCTATCCCCCTAGGATCATGCGCGTAGTGCTAGGTTTTTGATGACTTCTAAATTTTTACAATAAGTATATGAGTTCTTTTGACTAATGTTGAGTCCATGGATTATACGTACTTTTACCTTTCCATCATTGCTAGCCTCTTCGGTACCATGCATTGCCCTTTCTCACCTTGAGAGTTGGTGCAAACTTCACCGGTGCATCCAAACCCCGTGATATGATACGCTCTATCACAGGTAAACCTCCATATATCTTCCTCAAAACAGCCACCATACCTACCTATTTATGGCATTTCCATAGCCATTCTGAGATATATTGCCATGCAACTTTCCACCATTCCGTTCATCATCATCATGACATACATTACTTTTGTCATATTGCCATTGCATGATCATGTAGTTGACATCGTATTTGTGGCAAAGCCACCATGCATAATTTTTATACATGTCACTCTTGATTCATTGCACCATCCCGGTACACCGCCGGAGGCATTCATATAGAGTCATATCTTGTTCTAGTTTTGAGTTGTAATTCATGTGTTGTAATCAATAAAAGTGTGATGATCATCATTATTAGAGCATTGCCCAAAAAGAAAAAAAAAGAAAGGCCAAAAAGAAAAAAAAGAAAGGCCAAAAGAAAAAAAGAAAAAAAGTAAAAGAAAAAAAGAAGAAAAAGAAAAAAAATAAAAAAATAAAAGGGCAATGCTACTATCTCCTTTTCCACACTTGTGCTTCAAAGTAGCACCTTGTTCTTCATGTAATGAGTCTCATATATATCGTGCTTCAAAGTAGCACCATGTTTTCATGTAGAGAGTCTCATGTGTTGTCACTTTCATATACTAGTGGGAATGTTTCATTATAGAACTTGGCTTGTATATTCCTACGATGGGCTTCCTCAAATGCCCTAGGTCTTCGTGAGCAAGCAAGTTGGATGCACACCCACTAGTTTTCTTTTGTTGAGCTTTCATTCATTTATAGCTCTAGTGCATTCGTTGCATGGCAATCCCTACTCCTCATGTTGACATCAATTGATGGGCATTCCCATAGCCAGTTGATTATCCTCGTCAATGTGAGACTTTCTCCTTTTTGTCTTCTCCACACAATCCACAATCATTATTCTATTCCACTCATAGTACTATATCCGTGGCTCACACTCATGTATTGCGTGAAGGTTGAAAAAGTTTGAGATTATTTAAGCACGAAACAATTGCTTAGCTTGTCATCGGGGGTATAGAAGTTGGGAACATCTTTGTGTGACGAAAATGAAGCATAGCATAACTATATGATTTTGTAGGGATGAACTTTCTTTAGCCATGCTATTTTGAGAAGACATGATTGCTTTTATTAGTATGCTTGAAGTATTGCTATTTCTTTTGTCAATATGAACTTTTATTTTGAATCACTTGGATCTGAACATTCATGCCACAATAAAGAGAAAATACATTAGGAATTATGCTAGATAGCATTCCACATCAAAAATTCTGTTTTTATCATTTACCTACTCGAGGACGAGCAGGAATTAAGCTTGGGGATGCTTGACACGTCTCCAACGTATCTATAATTTTTGATTGTTCCATGCTATTATATTACCTGTTTTGAATGATTATGGGCTTTATTATACACTTTTATATTACTTTTGGGACTAACCTATTGACCGGAGGCCCAGCCCATATTGTTGTTTTATTGCCTCTTTCAGTATTTCGAAGAAAAGGAATATCAAACGGAGTCCAAACGGAATGAAACCTTGGGCAAAGTTATTTTTGGAACCGAACCAATCCCAGGAACTTGGAGTGCACGTCAGAAGATCCTCGAGGAGGCCACGAGATAGGGGGGCGCCCACCCCCCTGGGCGCGCCCTACCCTCTCGTGTGCCCCTCGAAGCTCCCCTGACCGACTTCTTTCGCCTATATAAGCCTACGTACCCTAAAAACATCGAATATGAAGATAGATCGGGAGTTCCACCGCCGCAAGCCTCTGTAGCCACCAAAAACCTCTCGGAAGCCCTTCCCGGCACCCTGCCGGAGGGGGGATCCTTCACCGGTGGCCATCTTCATCATTCCGGCGCTCTCCATGACGAGGAGGGAGTAGTTCACCCTCGAGGCTGAGGGTATGTACCAGTAGCTATGTGTTTGATCTCTCTCTCTCTCTCTTGCGTTCTCTCTCGTGTTCCCTCTATGGCATGATCTTGATGTATCCCGAGCTTTGCTATTGTAGTTGGATCTTATGATGTTTCTCCCCCTCTACTCTCTTGTGATGAATTGAGTTTTCCTCTTAAAGTTATCTTATCGGATTGAGTATTTTATGAGAACACTTGATGTATGTCTTGCCGTGCTTATTTGTGGTGACAATGGGATATCATGTGCCACTTGATGTATGTTTTGGTGACCAACTTGCGGGTTCCGCCCATGAACCTATGCATAGGGGTTGGCACACGTTCTTGACTCTCCGGTAGAAACTTTGGGCACTCTTTGAAGTACTTTGTGTTGGTTGAATAGATGAATCTGAGATTGTGTGATGCATATCGTATAATCATGCCCACGGATACTTGAGGTGACAATGGAGTATCTAGGTGACATTAGGGTTTTGGTTGATTTGTGTCTTAAGGTGTTATTCTAGTACGAACTCTTGGATAGATTGATCCGAAAGAATAACTTTGAGGTGGTTTTGTACCCTACCATAATCTCTTCGTTTGTTCTCCGCTATTAGTGGCTTTGGAGTGACTCTTTGTTGCATGTTGAGGGACTGTTATAGGATCTACCTATGTTATTATTGTTGAGAGAACTTGCACTAGTGAAAGTATGAACCCTATGCCTTGTTTCCTACCATTGCAATACCGTTTACGCTCACTTTTACCACTTGCTACCTTGCTGTTTTTATAATTTCAGATTATAAATACCTTTATCTACCATCCATATTGCACTCGTATCACCATCTCTTCGCCGAACTAGTGCACCTATACAATTTATCATTGTATTGGGTGTGTTGGGGACACAAGAGACTCTTTATTATTTGGTTGCAGGGTTGTTTGAGAGAGACCATCTTCATCCTACGCCTCCCACGGATTGATAAACCTTAGGTCGACCACTTGAGGGAAATTTGCTACTGTCCTACAAACCTGTGCACTTGCAGGCCCAACAACGTCTACAAGAAGAAGGTTGTGTAGTAGACATCACGAATCTTACCCAGGTTCGGGGCTCTCCTAGGAGATAACACCCCTAGTCCTGCTCTGCGGGGTCTTCGCATGATCACTAAATCAGCAAGTAGCTACAAGTTGCTCCGTGAGTTGTTCGGCTCGAGGAGGAAGAAGGGCAAGGCTAGCTCTACTCCTCTCTCTATGTGTGTGTATAACTCTGATCGACCCTTTGCATGGGTGCCCTGGAGGGTTTATATAGGCCTACCCTCTAGGGGTACAATGGTAATCCGGCCGGGTGTAGGCCTGGGCCGTCTGTGTCTACGGCCGCCGGCTTCTCCGTCGGCCGCTGGGGCCCGCCGACTGGTGGGTCCCGCCGGCTGCTGGGCTCTCGGCCGACAGGTTGGGCCCACCACCTGTGTGCCCCGTCGACTGCTCATCACTGTGGCCTCGCCCCTGATGACGATGGCTTGGTCGGGGAGAGCCTGGCTACAGTGCCGCCGCCTGGTGGGCGTTCACTATAGCCACACCTCGTCTTATCTGGTTAATGGTGCACAAACTTCTAGGGAAGGGGAGGGGCGGCTGTTGGGAGCCGGCCTCCTATGCCGACTGGTCTAGGCATGCCGCCTTCTGATATCTCAATGGCAAGTAGGGCCCGTCGCCCACGGGCCGTACCGACAGCCCGTCGTGGGAGTATGGCAGCTCTGCCATGGATGATGTCATAGTCAATGTGGCAACAGTGCCGCGCCGGCCTAGGGATGGCCGCGCGGTGTTGGGAACGTAGTAATTTCAAATAAAATCCTACTCACACCACTACAACAAAATTGACATACTGTGACGAAAATCCTCGTGACGATGGTGGACAACGTCACCGAAATGCCTAATGTGTGATGTTCTCGTAGGTGGCGTCACTAATTATCGTAAATCGGTGACGTTGGACGTCACTGGAATGCCTCGGCCTTTCAGCACACCTGGTTGCCAATTTCTGTGACAGTTTGCTATTTTGCATGACGAACTAGCTAGAGTCACCGAATTCTACAAATGTGTGATGGTCATTTTTTGTCATGTAGCGTCTAGCAGTGGGACCCACCAGAGCTAGTTCACGGGTTATTGAGAGGTAGGAGCGATGCATCGGTTTGGCAGTGGGCCCCGCCATCATTTTTGCAATGCCTATTGAGTGTTGTATTTATTTTGTTCTGTTCTAATATAAGTAGGTAGTGGCCATGGAAATACTTATGACTATTATATTCTTAAAAAGGGAAAACCTTGTTTTGTTCCTTTTTAGATGGTTATTTTGTTCTTTCTAATATAAATATGTACTTGCTCGACAAAAAAATTAATCGGGCATTAAAAATATAAATTTTACACAATTATTTTTATTCTGCAGTGTTTATGCTAAAAACTTCAATTCGGAGCTTGTGAGCTAATTTGTTTTGTTCTATCTCAAAAGTTAAAATGGAAATAGGAGAGTCGATGACATCTTACTTTTTTTCTTATCTATAAAGAGACTGGAAAAAAAACTTGAATGGGGCGCTCGTCAGGTCAAGTTGTTTGGTTCTATCTATCTCTCCCTAATAATAAAGCACGGATTGGGTCTCCGGGTTCACCGTCGCGGATTTTTTACATAAAGATCCCTGACTTCTTTAAGAATCAACCCGCAGTCTCGATGGCCCGACCGTAAGCGAAAATAAAATTGTTTCGTACGTGGCTGAGGGCTCCGCAGTCTCCTCTATCCTCTCCTTCTCACCAGCGGTTCCACCGCCGCCGCCCCCGCCACAGTCCGCCGTCGCCCCACCCCGCTCGCCGCTGCGGATCCACGACTGTGCGCGGCCGCCTCAGCGGTTGAGTTAGCGGATGGAGCGGCGGCTGCACGGACGTCCTTGATTGATGCCCTCCATCGAATTTTCTTGCCGTACGTCTCGCTCAGCCCCCACGGTGCCGCTTGCCGTGCCCAACTAAACCGCCCCGTGCCCTACCGAGCCCACCACGACGCTGGCTACCAAGACACCTAGGACAGTGGCTCAGTCCCTCACGCCGACGGCTGCGCGGTGGCCTTGTGGAGCCAAGCCAGGCAGCGCTGGCCAGGGGCTACGGTGGCGGGGTTGTGTGTACGAAGGCGCTGAAACGGGATGGCGAGGCGAAGAGGATAAGCGAGCAGCCTCAGCGCGTAAAGGAGCAACCTTCGTGTACGTGCATCTGTTGTTCAGCAATACTAACACCAGATTTTGTGGTATAAAAAAATGTCCTCAAGTTCATGTCTCATTTGTTTATACGGGCATGGGAGATTGCAGCGAATTTGTTAGTGCTGGCTCTTGCTGATTAATGTTGTTCCTTCTCAACCCATACTTGCAGATCCTCATATGCGCGGCCAAGGCGAATTTGGCGAATCGTTGCTGCTTTTGTTGGATGATAACAACGCCGTGAGTGGACTGTCCGTTTGATTATCCAGATGTATTTACAAGCTGGTCACCTCCACAAATCATAGGATATTTTTATCGTTCAACGGCGCAAGGTCGTGTTTGATTCCTTCAGCCTCATGCTATCAAATACTTCTTAATATTTGAGTCAGAAGGAGAAAATTGGATTTAATATTACGAGTGTATTGGACATGCTTGAAGTTGCATTAGATTCATGCAAATAAGGAGATATTCTAGATTTTATTGTCAATGCTTTAATAAGGAGAGATAAAATCTTACATGTTATTTGTATAATTCAGCAGTTAATGAGCTTGAACACAGAAATAAGTAAGGGATCCTTTCAACTGTAGAAAAAGATTTTTGCAAGAAGGACATCGGAGATATGATGAACTACTTGGAAGAGTGAAGGTAATTATCCATGCTGTGTCTTTGCAATTGATGTCTGAATGTTGTCTTAAAGATAGTGAATTCGTTGTCGCTTAGTCACATTATGTTCTGCTTACGTTAGCATTGTCTATCTTGATGGAAACAGTGAGCCGTGAAAAATAGAGCAAGACAAGTTGGCTATATTCATATTTTCCTTCGAAGCAATCTGAAGTTTAGCAGAACAAGCATACATTAGGTTTTGATTTATTTCAGCGCTTTGTCTGAATTTTATTTCAATTAACGCATACGTTGTGTGAATGATGCTAGGCTTCAGCATGATCGGTGCTTAACGTCCTGCTGATTTTAATATATTTTGTAAACCCTGCTACTACGGGAAGGGAGATCGAGTCCGTACAACTTTTTGTAAGTAACAAAGAGGGAGAGGAGGGAGAGGGAGAGAGAGAGAGAGAGAGAGCATGTTGTCTATGTGTGTCGGTCAAGTCCTTTTCGTTGGGCGAAGCCCGAAAATAGTGCAAAAAATATAACTGAAATATAATTTCGAAAAAAATGTTTGTCACCAAAAAATTGAATCAACTTTTTATATTCTAAAAAATTACAAACAAAAACACCTTTAAAAAACGTGGTTTTATTAAAAGAAAAAATAAATTAGCTTGAAAGACCGTTTCATGCACAACTACTCTTTCATGGGATGAGACCGTGGATCTGAATTAGGCCCCGACAACTGCCATTAGGGTATAAGAAGTTTTGTGTAATGCCACGTGGAGCATGTTCAGACTTTTTTCGCCCAGTGCAACGCACGGGCATTTGTACTAGTAAAAACTTAAACTTAATATAGGAGAGTCGATGCAAAAAAGATTGGTACAGGGGTTCGAACCAGCATTAGGAAAGAGTTCGGATGCTATACAAATTGTGCCATCATATTCTTGGACTATACGTTGCCATTAGGAAAGAGTTCGGATGCTATACAAATTGTGCTATAATATTCTTGGACTATACGCCTGGGCGTGTGTGACTATATCTGCAGGGGTTTTTTTTTTGAGGGAGACCATATATGTAGGTTAGTTATTTCTTCCCGGGGCATATGTGATTCGATCTGATCGTCTTCTCGGCTCTAGTTAGCGCCGCTTCGCGACAGGGAGAAGCAGGACGGTGATAGCCGAAGCACAGCACAGATCAGTTCCGGCTGGCTGTTGCCAATTCCAAGTAAGTGCATCCACTCCCCTGCATGTGGATCCATCCGGCCACCATATCGTACAATGCGTTACAGCGCCGCCGCATCGCACCGGCTACCAGACCGCGCCTCCGCCTCTCCCTCTTATCTCCGCTCTTCCACCACAGGCATCGCATTTGCTCGTTGACGACGGGGACAACATCGCTCGTCCCCAACCTGTCCCCAACTGGCCACCGTGCCATCACCACCTGTGCTCAGAGTTTGCAGTCTATCCATCACCTAACGAAGGGGCAGAGTTTAGACAGTGCTCCCGGCTTGGCCCCAACTCCCAAAGCATCATTCCATCCGACCCCTGCAAGGAAAAGGTAAATTGTGTGAACGATTGAACTGTTACTTCTGTTGTTGTATTGTCTGTACGAATATTAGATGTAGCATAGATAGATGCATGGTTTTGCAATGACAGTGAGCATATATATGTTTGTGTACAAGACACGCACAAGTCTGTGGTGTTTGGAAACCAAGCATATATGCTGTACTTAGGAAAGACAATGTGAAGGAGGTTTTGTTTTACTAAATTCATTGCCTGAGTAGATGTTCTCATCAATCTTGAAAGGGTTAAATTTGTGCCCATTTTGTTGTTTCAGTTTGGTAGTGGGTTCACTAGTTGTGTTAGTAGTAGATTTTGCTTCAATGCGGTGTAAGCATAATTTTGTTAACGGTAAACTATTTTGTTGTAGTGCAATGGATCGAAGCTGGATACAAGGAACGCGTTTCACACCACCATACATGAAAGGTGTCAAAGAGTTTATGGGTTTCATTCGCCAAAATTTTAGGGAAAATCAGGACATATTGTGCCCATGCAAGGACTGTCTGAATGTGGAACACCGCAGCCAAGCTGAAGTAGAGGAGCACATACTATGCAATGGTATGTCCGTTACATATACAAGGTGGGTCTTTCATGGTGAAGCGGTGAGTGATGATGAAGGTGATAATACAGACGGTGCTGCATATCAATCATATGATGATGATGATGACCGTGATGTAGCCAACGGAGGTGATGTTGCGTATATGGTAGATGATATGTTCATGTCTGGAAGGCAAGGCAAGGATAAGCCTAACCTCTTTTCCAAGCTAATGGATGAAGCGAAGAAAGATCTTTATGAAGGATGTAGTGATTTCACACGGCTGTCGTTCATTATAAAGCTCCTCCATATCAAATCATACAACCGGATTACAAATAGAGCATTTAATCAGTTTGTTGAGCTGATTAGTGTGGCGTTTCCACATGCTGATATACCTAAATCATACACTGAATCTAAGAATGTTCTTAGTGAAGTCGGGTTGGGTTATGAGACAATTCATGTTTGCAAGTTTGATTGTGCATTGTTTTGGGGCCAACATGCCAACAAGAGCCATTGTCCTGAATGCGGGACATCAAGATGGAAAGACGAGGTGGGGAGGAAAAAGATACCTCACAAGGTACTTAGGTACTTTCCTATCATCCCAAGGCTTCAAAGATTTTTTGTGTCAAAGGAACAATCAGCAGATGCAAGGTGGCATAAGGAGAAGAGGGTTGCTAAGGCAAATGTTATGAGACACCCTGCTGATGGTGAAGCATGGAAGCATTTTGATAGTGTGTTCGGTTGGTTTGCTAAGGATGCCCGTAATATGAAGCTTGGTATTGCCACGGATGGATCCAACCCCTTTGGAAACATGACGAGTTCATATAGTATGTGGCCTGTTTTTATCATCCCCTACAACTTCCCACCCTGGATGTGCATGGACCAATCTAATTTTATGATGTCTTTGCTTATTCCTGGGAGAAAAGCACCTGGAAAGGAGTTCCATGTATTTATGCAACCGCTGATTGCAGATATGATGAAGCTTTGGGTAACTGGTGTGGAAACATATGATGCATTGACGGGGGAACCATTTAATTTGCATGCAGCATTCTTGTGGTCGACTCATGATTACCCTGGACTGGCCACTTTATCGGGTCGTAGCACAAGAGGTTATCATGCATGTGTGCACTGTGATGTGGAGCCTTGCTCTGAGCCATTGAAAAATAAAATTGGGTTTGTTGGGCACCGGAGATTTCTGCCTACTAATCATCCTTACAGAAGAAGCAAACTTTTCAACGGGAAGACTGAGAATAGAGGGAAACCCCGGAAGTTCACAAATAAAGAAGTGGTGGACAAGTTAGAAAAACTTGTTTTCAAACCAGGCAAGTATCCAGGAAATAAGAGGAAGCGCCCTGAGAAAGGCGAACCAAACTGGAGTCAAAAGGTGAGTTTGTATGATCTGCCATATTGGTCGAAACTGAAATTAGCGTACAACCTTGATGTAATGCACATTGAGAAGAACATATGTGAGAATATACTTGGGGTTCTACTAGAGAATAATGGAAAGAATAAGGATACAGTAAGTGCAAGAGTGGATCTACAAAAACTTGGAATAAGGATAGACCTGCATATGAAACCTGATGGGAAGGGTGGATTTACGAAGCCAAAAGCAGAGTATAATCTTAATAGGGAAAACAAGAAAAAATTCTGCGAGTATCTAGCTAATGTGAAATTCCCAGATGGATATGCTACTAATTTAGCAAGATGCGTGGATCTTGAATCATGTAAAGTGCATGGGTTGAAGACCCATGACAGCCACGTACTTCTGCAACAAGTAATGCCAGCTGTGCTAAGAGGACTTGTCAGAAATGATATATATGAAGCCATTGCTGAACTGGGTAACTTTTTCAGGCAGTTGTGCTCGAAAACTCTTAGACTTGATGTGCTTCATCAGATGAAGGAAGATATTCCTATAATTCTATGCAAGCTTGAGAAAATTTTTCCACCTGCCTTCTTTGATGTAATGGTCCATTTAGTTGTTCACCTACCTGATGAGGCAATTCTAAGGGGGCCCGTGCATTATGGCTGGATGTATCCAGTAGAAAGAAGGCTTGGGTACCTAAAGGGAACTGTTCGTAATAGAGCAAAGCCAGAAGGGTCGATTGCAGAGGGCTATATCGTGGATGAGTGCTTAACCTTTTGCTCCAGATATTAGATTAATATTGAGACAAGGTTTAACAAGGAAGATAGGAACAAGGATGGGAAGCGGAGTGTTTCTCCTGATGAATTGGAAGTTTTTTCAGTTGCTGCAAAAGGTTTTGGGTCATCCAAACTCCATTGTTATCAGACTGAGTACGACCAAATGGTTTGGTATGTGCTTACCAATTTTCCTGAAGTAGAGGAGTACATGGAGTAAGTTCACTTGTCAAGTTGTCATCATCATTAATAGTAAAGTATGTGATTGCCTCTTAGCGAAAATTAATTATAATGATATTTTTTGCTTTATTGTTGTAGGGTTTGTCGAGAAGAAATACGAAGGAGAGGTGTCATTAACATTGAGCACACACTTAAGAAAGAATTCCCTACATGGTTCGAAAAGCATGTAAGTTATTTTTTTATGTCTTTGTTATGTCCATCTTGCATATTTTTAATGTTAATAACTGACCATGTAACTACTGTGTGCGCATCTTGCGACCGATATATACTTTAGGAGAAGAACATGTTTCGGCGGATTTGTACTCACTAGCATGTGGGCCAAACAAGCGGATAGTGGTATACTCTGCCTGCAATGTGAATGGTGTTCGGTATCACACCTTTGATCGTGAAAAGAAAAGAAAAACTCAAAATTCAGGAATCATGGTGAAGGCAATTGTCAATAATGTAGAGACTCAGTACTATGGTGTTCTAAAAGAAGTTCTGGAGTTGCGGTACCCCAAAAACAAGCATGGAGAAAGGTCGATCTTTTTGTTTCGTGGTGATTGGTTTGATCTCCATGGCAAGGCGACC
This sequence comes from Triticum aestivum, assembly GCF_018294505.1. NCBI lineage: Eukaryota > Viridiplantae > Streptophyta > Magnoliopsida > Poales > Poaceae > Triticum > Triticum aestivum. Next base: position 714,744,809 of record NC_057813.1, read on the forward strand.
GGCATGAAAGATGATGGTTACTTCAAAAGTCTTAATGTTAAGGCGCTTCGATACAAGAAGGATCCTTTTATCTTGGCTTCTCAAGCAGAACAAGTGTTTTACATGGAGGACACAAAATATGGAAAGGACTGGAATGTGGTGCAGACTTTCAGTCATAGACATTTGTACGATGTCCCTGAACTGGAGACAGGCGAGCTCAATGCTACAGATGCATACCAGGAAGAAATGCCCTCGACAACTTCCACTGTGAAGGATATTGATCAGTTGTTGGACACTTATAGCCGTGATGATGAAGAAGGCATGCCTGTTCATGCTAGTATTGTCCATATTTCCAAGTATGTTATTTATTTCGATCTGTTCTACATCCCTCAAAAGCATCATATAGTAATGTATTTGCCATCTCAAATCGGACAAACATCAATTCTAAGTTTAATTATAAAGGAACACATGAAATACTTGTTAGTAGAGCTGCGTGTTTACAACTATCTTACACAATCTAGCTTTTTTGTCTACAAGCAATGATAACCAGGTTCAAGAGATAATTTATTGTAATCATGTAAGTTACAAGTACTCCTTCAAATAAGTTTCAGCGAATTTCAGTCATCTAGGGATGATAATGTAGGCTAGTAGGTCTTTTGGCAATTCATTAAATTCACTCTCTGTCATATTTTCCAGCTTCAGTTATTAAAACATGCCACCAGTTCTGGAGAGTGATATGCATAGCAGGGAATATCTTGTGGAACATAAACGCAAGGGCGAGGCGTATTTGAAGGAAAGGGATGCAAGGATTGCGGAACGCAAGGCTGCAGAGCGGGAGCATCTTAAAGGCATACGAAGCTTAGCTCGTAGCCTTGTATACCCTAGTGCCTCTAATGCGCAACCGACGCAAAATGCACGAGGTGCTGATGATCGCAGCGACTCGGAGTATGAACCAGATGCTGAAGAGGAGGCCCATGGAGAGGAAGAGGATTTGATAGATGAAGAGGAGTTCGATGTTGCTAAGTCTAAAGCAATGGTAATATATCATGCAGACTTACATCTTAAATAATATGTACAATGTGGATTCACTGGCTTTAATTTCGCCTTGGTTGTATCATGTGTATGTCGTTGTGCACTATAAGTATCACAAATAGTTGACTCAAAATATTTATTCACATTTTCTGTCAATATAGATGATGATATCTTTGTTCACTGCATTCCTATTTGAAACTATGCTGCCATTGCAAAAGTTACTGTTGATTACCTGCCTTGTTTGACTCACTTGTTTGACCCAGGCACCTGAAGGTTCTACCATGCCAAAAACGAAAAAGCGTGGCAGATCCAAAAATAGTGCAGTGGCTACCTCAAGAATAACAAGATGTAGAGCTACCACAACAACTGAGTCAGTTGAAGCTACAAACCATCAAGAACAGTCTGCACCAAATCCAACAAACACATCACCTCACCTAACTTCTAAGGATAGCAACTCGCTTCATGCTGATTCAGGGGTACAAGGTTCCCAAGACATGATAGGCACATCTGAACAATCAGATAACATGATAACATTACAAGGCCAAGGTATATGCGACATCATCGCTTCACCCCCTTCTATTTTCCACTTGAAATTGTAACCTTCTAATTTATCTGCCAGTTTGTAATGTAGATGCGTTAGCATGCTCCACTGGTCCAACTGATCCACGGCCATCAAGGAGAGGTCGTGGACGTAGACCAACCATGGGGCATGGGCTTCAGGAGTATGCAAGCAGAAATGGAGGGAAGAAAATGCGTATTGATTTTACAGCAGGGAAAGTGAGACCTACAGACCCAGTCCAAGCAGCAAAGCTTTCTTCTGAGTGTGGTATCCACATCAGGAGCAGAATGCATGTTGCTACGCACTGGAAGGACTATGCAAAAAGCCCACTCAAACATGTTATTCCCCATGCTATTAAAGATATTGCCGTGGGATAGTTTCCTTCAATTTTCATACACGTGTTCACATGTCGCATAGTCAATTTAGTGATATATCGTATATATGATTGTTATTTCAGCTTAACTTTGAGATGGAAAAGGATGACAAGGTTGGGAATGATGTATGCACAAAAGTAATCCAGAAGGGTGTTCGACAACAACACTATAGGCTAAAGAAGAAATACTTCAATGGTTATACTGCTCAGGAAGCATTATCAAATAAGCCAGCAAACATTACTCACGAGAATTGGACCAGCCTTCTCAATAAATGGTCCGATGAAAGAAACAAGGTTTGTAACAATATATGCGACCAAAAATAGTTTTTGCACTCACATCTACTGTACCATATGTAAATACTTATATTAATTTTCTTTATGTAGCAATTATGTCAAATGAATAAGGAAAACCAAGAAGCTGTCAAGCATCACCAAAAGACTGGATCTATGTCTTATGTTGCCTATTTCAGCAAACTTGTAAGAATTCCAAATATCTTATGTGTAGTCCTATGTCTATTGCATCTGGCCAATATATATGTAGTAGTAATGTTACAATTTCATATATCTTGTAGAAAAAAGACAAGTACAATAATCAGGAACCAAGTCCCATTGAGTTTTTCAAAGATACCCATACAAACAGCAAGACTGGTAGCATGAGCGAGCCAGCACTTCTAGCTCATGTAAGATTACTTCCTCTATTGTTTCTGACTTGAAATAGATTCTCATATTGATCAAGTGTAATCTAGCATATGAACTTTGCCTTAGCATCAATGTTTTTCTTTATACTATAGAATGCGATGGAAAAGAAAAGGAAAACACAATCAGAAGGTGAGCAACCAGTATCTGATACAGCGATTGTTGCTGAAGTTCTAAAGGATGAAAGCGCCCATAGCACCTTCCTTTCCAGCATGGGGTATGCATCAAGATCTGGGAGGTCTGGGAGCTCTACTTCATCAGCCCAGATCCGAATTTTAGAAGAAAGAATTGAACAGAAGGATAGAGAGGCAAGAGATGCAAATGATAGGTGATTACCTTATTTCCCTTTCTGTTCTTGTTGTTTCTTTTTGCCTGCTTCTATGTGCACATTGCACTCATTGCAGTGAATGAAAGTTCAACTAAGGAGTGCTTCTTTTCACCTGGGTTGTTGACTTGATATCCTTTTGGTGATGCTTCCTGTAATCAAGCTGTTGGTTTTGCATATATTAAAACATCATAAGTTATTCTTGGGTTTACTGTTTCATTGGCCCATGGGCATGCTTGCCTTGACATTTAATATTGTACTTCTCTATTTCAAATTGGTACCCTTGTACCTTGTTATCTTGTCTGTTTTAACTTCATTACGATGCAATGTTGTTGTGTTTTGTCATTTATAGGCATCGGGAGGAGTTAGCCGCAAGACTTGAAGCACAAGAGAGAGCATTTGAAGAGATACAGAAGAAGCAGCAAGATGAATTGGAAGCTCTAAGGAAGAGCCAGGAAGAGAAGAATGAAGCCTGGGCAAAGAAGCAAAAGGAGACGGATAATCTGCTTGATTTTCTCTCGAGGGCTCAAGCAACTCAGCAGTCCCAGTCCAAACCAGATGGTTCATGAATGCCATCCTTACATTGGAATCATCGGGAGAACATATGTGGTCTATAGTTAATATTAGTTTTCATCTTGTCTATTGTCTATGTCAAACTTGAGTCAATTTTTTACTATCATTTTTGTTTACAGAATGATTTGGCGGAGACAATTTCACATATAATATGATTTGACTTTAATATCAATTTAAGATGTGCTTTTTCTCTTTAAATTTTTTATATAATTTGATGTGAATTAAATATTTATTTTGATCGTAATTTAGATTCAAAAGAAAGTACATATATGTTGATGATGACATCTTCATCCATAATAAAAGTAGTGGCACTAGTAGTGGGATAGCCGCTCGGGTGTTGATGTGGCATAAAGTTAGTGACGTTGCATCGTCACCGAATATGGTACAATATGGCATATTTTCTCCTAACATGTGACATTAATTGACCGTCATGGAAATAGCAAGTCGAGTGACAGTCTATACAACGTCACCGAAGGTCCCAATTTCGATGACGTTTTTGCGCGTGCGCCATCACTAGGAGTAATCTGTGACGGGGAATCCGTGACGATGCTTGTGACGCCCATAAAATGTCATCGGGGGGTAATTCGTGACGTTATTAGCTATTCGATGAAAATTTTTAGCTCGTCATAGTAGGCCCAATCTCTTGTAGTGCACGCAAGATCATGGTGATGCATAGCAACGAGAGGGGAGAGTATGTCCACATACCCTCGTAGACCGTAAGTGGAAGTGTTAGCACAATGCAGTTGATGTAGTTGTACGTCTTCACGATCCGACCGATCAAGTACCGAACGCACGGCACCTTCGAGTTCAGCACACGTTCAGCTCGATGACGTACCTCGAACTCCAATCCAGCCGAGCTTCGAGGGAGAGTTCCGTCAGCACGACGGCGTGGTGACGATGATGATGTTCTACCAACACAGGGCTTCGCCTAAGCACCGCTACGATATTATCGAGGTGGAATATGGTGGAGGGGGGCACCGCACAAGGCTAATAGATCTCAAGGATCAATTGTTGTGTCTAGAGGTGCCCCCATGCCCCCGTATATAAAGGATCAAGGGGGAGGGGGCGGCCGTCCAAGAGGAGGCGTGCCAGGGAGGAGTCCTACTCCCACTGGGAGTAGGACTCCCTCCTTTCCTAGTCCAAGTAGGAGAGGGGAAGGAAGGGAGAGAGGAGAGGAAGGAAAGGGGGGCGCCCCCCCCCCCATCCTGGCCGCCCCTCCTCTTCTCCACTTAGGGCCATGAGGCCCATTAACCCCCCGGGGGGTTCCGGTAACCCCCCAGTACTCCGGTATACATCCGATAACCCCTGGAACCATTCTGGATTCCGAATATAGTCGTCCAATATATCAATCTTCATGTCTTGACCATTTCGAGACTCCTCATCATGTCTGTTATCACATCCGGGACTCCGAACTATCTTCGGTACATCAAAACACCTAAACTCATCATATAACCGACATCTAACTTTAAGCGTGCGGACCCTATGGGTTCGAGAACTATGTAGACATGACCGAGACACGTTTCCGGTCAATAATCAATAGCGGAACCTGGATTCTCATATTGGCTCCTACATATTATACGAAGATCTTTATCGGTCAAACCGTATAACAACATACGTTGCTCCCTTTGTCATCGGTATGTTACTTGCCCGAGATTCGATCGTCGGTATCTCAATACCTAGTTCAATCTCGTTACCGGCAAGTCTCTTTACTCGTTACATAATGCATCATTCCGTAACTAACTCATTAGCTACATTTCTTGCAAGGCTTATAGTGATGTGCATTACCGAGAGGGCCCAGAAATACCTCTCCGACAATAGGAGTGAAAAATCCTAATCTCGAAACACGCTAACTCAACATGTACCTTTGGAGGCACCTGTAGAGCTCCTTTATAATCACCTAGTTACATTGTGACGTTTGGTAGCACACAAAGTGTTCCTCTAGTAAACGGGAGTTGCATAATCTCATAGTTGTAGGAACATGTAAAAGTCATGAAGAAAGCAATAGCAACGTACTAAACGATCAAGTGCTAAGCTAACGGAATGGGTCAAGTCAATCACGTCATTCTTCTAATGATGTGATCCCGTTAATCAAATGACAACTCATGTCTATGGTTAGGAAACACAAGCATCTTTGATCAACGAGCTAGTCAAGTAGAGGCATACTAGTGAAACTATGTTTGTCTATGTATTCACACATGTATTATGTTTCTGGTTAATACAATTCTAGCATGAATAATAAACATTTATCATGATATAAGGAAATAAATAATAACTTTATTATTGCCTCTAGGGCGTATTTCCTTTAGTCTCCCACTTGCACTAGAGTCAATAATCTAGATTACACAGTAATGATTCTAGCGCCCATGGATCCTTGGTGCTGATCATATTTTGCTCGTGGAAGAGGCTTAGTCAACGGGTATGCAACATTCAGATCCGTATGTATCTTGCAAATCTCTATGTCTCCCACCTAGACTTGGTCCCGGATGGAATTGAAGCGTCTCTTGATGTGCTTGGTTCTCTTGTGAAATCTGGATTCCTTTGCCAAGGCAATTGCACCAGTATTGTCATAAAAGATTTTCATTGGTCCCGATGCACTAGGTATGACACCTAGATCGGATATGAACTCCGTCATCCAGACTCCTTCATTTGCTGCTTCCGAACAGCTATGTACTCCGCTTCACATGTAGATCCCGCCACGACGCTCTGTTTAGAACTGCACCAACTGAGAGCTCCACCGTTCAATATAAACACGTATCCGGTTTGCAATTTAGAATCTTCCGGATCAGTGTCAAAGCTTGCATCGACGTAACCATTTACGACTAGCTCTTTATCACCTCCATGAACGAGAAACATATCCTTAGTCCTTTTCACGTATTTTAGGATATTCGTGACCGCTGTCCAGTGATCCACTCCTGGATTACTTTGGTACCTCCCTGCTAAATTACTGCTAAGCATACATCAGGTCTGGTACACAGCATTGCATACATGATAGAGCCTATGGCTGAAGCATAGGGAACATCTTTCATTTTCTCTCTATCTTCTGTTGTGGTCGGGCATTGAGTCTGACTCAACTTCACACCTTGTAACACAGGCAAGAACCCTTTCTTTGCTTGATCCATTTTGAACTTTTTTAAAACTTTATCAAGGTATGTGCTTTGTGAAATCCAATTAAGCATCTTGATCTATCTCTATAGATCTTGATGCCTAATATATAAGCAGCTTCATCGAGGTCTTTCATTGAAAAACTTTTATTCAAGTATCCTTTTATGCTATCCAGAAATTCTATATCATTTTCAGTCAACAATATGTCGTCTACATATAATATCAGAAATGCTACAGAGCTCCCACTCACTTTCTTGTAAATACAAGCTTCTCCAAAAGTATGTATAAAACCATATGCTTTGATCACACTATCAAAGCGTTTATTCCAACTCCAAGAGGCTTGCACCAGTCCATAAATGGATCGCTGGAGCTTGCACACTTTGTTAGCACCTTTTGGATCGACAAAACCTTCTGGTTGCATCATATACAACTCTTCTTCTAGAAATCCATTCAGGAATGCAGTTTTAACATCCATTTGCCATATTTCATAATAATAAAACGCGGCAATTGCTAACATGATTCGGACAGACTTAAGCATCGCTATGGATGAGAAAGTCTCATCATAGTCAACCCCTTGAACTTGTCGAAAACCTTTTGCAACAAGTCGAGCTTTGTAGACAGTAACATTACCATCAGCGTCAGTCTTCTTCTTGAAGATCCATTTATTCTCGATGGCTTGCCGATCATCGGGCAAGTCAACTAAAGTCCATACTTTGTTCTCATACATGGATCCCATCTCAGATTTCATGGCCTCAAGCCATTTTGTGGAATCTGGGCTCATCATCGCTTCCTCATAGTTCGTAGGTTCGCCATGGTCAAGTAACATGACTTCCAGAATAGGATTACCGTACCACTCTGGTGGGGATCTTACTCTGGTTGACCTACGAGGATCGGTAGTAACTTGATCTGAAGTTTCATGATCAATATCATTAGCTTCCTCACTAATTGGTGTAGTTGTCACAGGAACCGGTTTCTGTGATGAACTACTTTCCAATAAGGGAGCAGGTACAGTTACCTCATCAAGTTCTACTTTCCTCCCACTCACTTCTTTCGAGAGAAACTCCTTCTCTAGAAAGGATCCAAATTTAGCAACAAAAGTCTTGCCTTCAGATCTGTGATAGAAGGTGTACCCAATAGTCTCCTTTGGGTATCCTATGAAGACACATTTCTCCGATTTGGGTTCGAGCTTATCAGGTTAAAGTTTTTTTCACATAAGCATCGCAGCCCCAAACTTTAAGAAACGACAACTTTGGTTTCTTGCCAAACCACAGTTCATAAGGCGTCGTCTCAACGGATTTTGATGGTGCCCTATTTAACGTGAATGCGGTCGTCTCTAAAGCATAACCCAAAAATGATAGCGGTAAATCAGTAAGAGACATCATAGATCGCACCATATCTACTAAGTACGATTACGACGTTCGGACACACCATTACGTTGTGGTGTTCCGGGTGGCGTGAGTTGTGAAACTATTCCGCATTGTTTCAAATGTAAACCAAACTCGTAACTCAAATATTCTCCTCCACGATCAGATCGTAGAAACTTTATTTTCTTGTTACGATGATTTTCCACTTCACACTGAAATTCTTTGAACTTTTCAAATGTTTCAGACTTATGTTTCATTAAGTAGATATACCCATATCTGCTCAAATCATCTGTGATGGTGAGAAAATAACGTTACCCACCGCGAGCCTCAATGTTCATTGGACCACATACATCAGTATGTATGATTTCCAACAAATCTGTTGCTCGCTCCATAGTTCCGGAGAACGGCGTTTTAGTCATCTTGCCCATGAGGCATGGTTCGCAAGTACCAAGTGATTCATAATCAAGTGATTCCAGAAGTCCATCAGTATGGAGTTTCTTCATGCGTTTTACACCAATATGACCCAAATGGCAGTGCCACAAATAAGTTGCAGTATCATTACTAACTCTGCATCTTTTGGCTTCAACATTATGAATATGTGTATCACTACTATCGAGATTCAATAAAAATAGACCACTCTTCAAGGGTGCATGACCATAAAAGATATTACTCATATAAATAGAACAACCATTATTCTCTGATTTAAATGAATAACCGTCTCGCATCAAACAAGATCCAGATATAATGTTCATGCTTAACGCTGGCACCAAATAACAATTATTCAGGTCTAAAACTAATCCGAAGGTAGATGTAGAGGTAGCGTGCCGACCGCGATCACATCGACTTTGGAACCATTTCTCACGCGCATCGTCACCTCGTCCTTAGCCAATCTTTGCTTAATCCGTAGTCCCTGTTTCGAGTTACAAATATTACCAATAGAACCAGTATCAAATACCCAGGTGCTACTGCGAGCATTAGTAAGGTACACATCAATAACATATATATCACATATACCTTTGTTCACCTTGCCATCCTTCTTATCCGCCAAATACTTGGGGCAGTTCTGCTTCCAGTGACCAGTCTGCTTGCAGTAGAAGCACTCAGTCTCAGGCTTAGGTCCAGACTTGGGTTTCTTCTCTTGAGCGGCAACTTGTTTGCCGATCTTTTTGAAGTTCCCCTTCTTCTTCCCTTTACCCTTTTTCTTGAAATTGGTGGTCTTGTTGACCATCAACACTTGATGCTCCTTTTTTATTTCTACCTCCGCAGATTTTAGCAGTGCGAAGAGCTCGGGAATAGTCTTGTTCATCCCTTGCATATTATAGTTCATCACGAAGCTCTTGTAGCTCGGTGGCAGTGATTGAAGAATTCTGTCAATGACACTATCATCAGGAAGATTAACTCCCAGTTGAATCAAGTGATTGTTATACCCAGACATTTTGAGTATATGTTCACTGACATAACTATTCTCTTCCATCTTGCAGCTATAGAACTTATTGGAGACTTCATATCTCTCAATCCAGGCATTTGCTTGAAATATTAACTTCAACTCCTGGAACATCTCATATGCTCCATGACGTTCAAAACGTTGTTGAAGTCCCAGTTCTAAGCCGTAAAGCATGGCACACTGAACTATAGAGTAGTCATCAACACGCGACTGCCAGGCATTCATAATGTCTGCAGTTGCTGGCGCAGGTGGTACACCTAGCGGTGCTTCCAGGACGTAACTCTTCTGTGCAACAATGAGGACAATCCTCAAGTTAAGGACCCAGTCCGTGTAATTGCTACCATCATCTTTCAACTTAGCTTCCTCAAGGAACGCATTAAAATTCAACGGAACAACAGCACGAGCCATCTATCTACAACAAACATAGACAAGCTAAATACTATCAGGTACTAAGTTCATGATAAATTTAAGTTCAATTAATCATATTACTTAAGAACTCCCACTTAGATAGACATCCCTCTAATCATCTAAGCGATCACGTGATCCAAATCAACTAAACCATGTTCGATCATCACGTGAGATGGAGTAGTTTTCAATGGTGAACATCACTATGTTGATCATATCTACTATATGATTCACGCTCGACCTTTCGGTCTTAGTGTTCCGAGGCCATATCTGTATATGCTAGGCTCATCAAGTTTAACCTGAGTATTCCGCGTGTGCAACTGTTTTGCACCTGTTGTATTTGAACGTAGAGCCTATCACACCCGATCATCACGTGGTGTCTCAGCACGAAGAACTTTCGCAATGATGCATACTCAGGGAGAACACTTATACCTTGAAATTTAGTGAGAGATCATCTTATAATGCTACCGTCAAACAAAGCAAAATAAGATGCATAAAGGATAAACATCACATGCAATCAATATAAGTGATATGATATGGCCATCATCATCTTGTGCTTGTGATCTTCATCTCCGAAGCACCGTCATGATCACCATCGTCACCGGCGCGACACCTTGATCTCCATCGTAGCATCGTTGTCGTTTCGCCACCTATTGCTTCTACGACTATCGCTACCGCTTAGTGATAAAGTAAAGCAATTACAGGGCGATTGCATTGCATACAATAAAGCGACAACCATATGGCTCCTGCCAGTTGCCGATAACTCGGTTACAAAACATGATCATCTCATACAATAAAATATAGCATCACGTCTTGACCATATCACATCACAATATGCCCTGCAAAAACAAGTTAGACGTCCTCTACTTTGTTGTTGCAAGTTTTACGTGGCTGCTACGGGCTGAGCAAGAACCGTTCTTACCTACGCATCAAAACCACAACGATAGTTCGTCAAGTTAGTGTTGTTTTAACCTTCTCAAGGACCGGGCGTAGCCACACTCGGTTCAACTAAAGTTGGAGAAACTGACACCCGCCAGCCACCTATGTGCAAAGCACGTCGGTAGAACCAGTCTCGCATAAGCGTACGCGTAATGTCGGTCCGGGCCGCTTCATCCAACAATACCGCCGAACCAAAGTATGACATGCTGGTAAGCAGTATGACTTGTATCACCCACAACTCACTTGTGTTCTACTCGTGCATATAACATCTATGCATAAAACCAGGCTCGGATGCCACTGTTGGGAACGTAGTAATTTGAAAAAAATTCCTACGCACACGCAAGATCACGGTGATGCATAGCAACGAGAGGGGAGAGTATGTCCACATACCCTCGTAGACCGTAAGCAGAAGTGTTAGCACACCGCGGTTGATGTAGTCGTACGTCTTCACGATCCGACCGATCAAGTACCGAACGCACGACACTTCGAGTTCAGCACACGTTCAGCTCGATGACGTCCCTCGAACTCCAATCCAGCCGAGCTTCGAGGGAGAGTTCCGTCAGCACGACGGCGTGGTGACGATGATGATGTTCTGCCGACGCAGGGCTTCGCCTAAGCCCTGCTACAATATTATCGAGGTGGAATATGGTGGAGGGGGGCACCGCACATGGCTAATAGATCTCAAGGATCAATTGTTGTGTCTAGAGGTGCCCCCCTGCCCCCGTATATAAAGGATCAAGGGGGAGGAGCGGTCGGCCAGGAGGAGGCGCGCCAGGGAGGAGTCCTACTCCCACCGGTAGTAGGACTCCCTCCTTTCCTAGTCCAAGTAGGAGAGGGGAAGGAAGGGAGAGAGGAGAAGAAGGAAAGGGGGGCACCGCCCCCCCTCCTTGTCCTATTAGGACTAGAGGGGGAGGGGCGTGCAGCCAGCCCTGGCCGCCCCTCCTCTTCTCCACTTAGGGCCCATGAGGCCCATTAACCCCCCCGGGGCGTTCCGGTAACCCCCCGGTACTCCGGTATACATCTGATAACCCCTGGAACCATTCCGGTGTCCGAATATAGTCGTCCAATATATCAATCTTCATGTCTCGACCATTTCGAGACTCCTAGTCATGTCCGTGATCACATCCGGGGCTCCGAACTATCTTCGGTACATCAAAACACATAAACTCATAATATAACTGTCATCTAACTTTAAGCGTGCGGACCCTACGGGTTCGAGGACTATGTAGACATGACCGAGACACGTTTCTGGTCAATAACCAATAGAGGAACCTAGATGCTCATATTGGCTCCTACATATTCTACGAACATCTTTATCGGCCAAACCCCATAACAACATACGTTGTTCCCTTTGTCATCGGTATGTTACTTGTCCGAGATTCGATCGTCGGTATCTCAGTACCTAGTTCAATCTCGTTACCGGCAAGTCTCTTTAATCGTTACATAATGCATCATTCCGTAACTAACTCATTAGCTGCATTGCTTGCAAGGCTTATAGTGATGTGCATTACCGAGAGGGCCCAGTGATACCTCTCCGACAATCGGAGTGACAAATCCTAATCTCGAAATACGCCAACTCAACATGTACCTTCGGAGACACCTGGAGAGCTCCTTTATAATCACTCAGTTACATTAACGTTGTGACGTTTGGTAGCACACAAAGTGTTCCTCTAGTAAACGGGAGTTGCATAATCTCATAGTTGTAGGAACATGTATAAGTCATGAAGAAAGCAATAGCAACATACTAAATGATCAAGTGCTAAGCTAACGGAATGGGTCAAGTCAATCACATCATTCTCCTAATGATGTGATCCCGTTAATCAAATGACAACTCATGTCTATGGTTAGGAAACACAAGCATCTTCGATCAACGAGCTAGTCAAGTAGAGGCATACTAGTGACACTATGTTTGTCTATGTATTCACACATGTATTATGTTTCCGGTTAATACAATTCTAACATGAATAATAAACATTTATCATGATATAAGGAAATAAATAATAACTTTATTATTGCCTCTACGGCTTATTTCCTCCACCCGGTACGTTGCACTATGGCCACGCCCGTTCCGGGATTCGGGGGTGGCAGGCTGCACTGTAGCCACGCCCCGTCTTGTCGCTATTATATGGGTGCAAAGTTTGAGGGTGCGAGGCTGGGCTGCCTGCTTGGAGTCGACCACTCTGGTGGCCGTCTGCTAGGAGTCGGCCCGCTCTAGGGCTGCTCTCTGGGCCTTGCCGCCTTCCTACAGCCGGTCGCTTGGACCAGCCGGCCACAAGAAGGCGGCCCCTTGTCTTGGACGCTTGAGCGGCGTAGCCGGCCACGATGTCTTGAAACGTCATGGCGAGCGGATAAGGCTACCCGTGGTCATTTACTCCGACAGGGAGGTACATGCAATCAGGAGGAAGATACTTTCCTTTTGCTAGAGGGCTAAGAAATGCACCTTACGTTGTGGAATTTTATCAAAAAACAAATACACCTTATATAAGGGAGCGGAGGGAGTGCCTCCTAAAAGAACTTTTGCTATAAAAAAACTCCTAAAAGAACTTGCAGAGATTATAATTCAGAAGTCCCCCTAAAAAAGTAAGAACACGATTAGTTTGACTGTGTTGCTGGTTTGGTAGTGAGGAATGGCTAGGATCCAGGTGTAAGTGTAATATTTTTTTCTTACAGAACCATAAAACGATTGGTACAGAGCTGAGGGCTGTCGAAGAAGGACTCCATACAAGGATGCGGAAATGTGCTGCTCGCAGATAGGCAGCGCTTCCACGTCCAACGGGGCCTCGCGGAACCACACTGAGTTGTCGGCGATGAAACTGAGTGTCCCGAAATGGATTTCGCCGTCAACCAACATGATGATCCACCTACACCGTGAAACTTTGCTAGACGCCTAGCCTCAAGGTGGGCCCCAACTATCGGGGTCACGATCCTGACAATGGGTAGTAGGGGTACGAAAGAGGGGCAAAGCCTAGCTACGGCACAGGTGTAACACTTGGTGTTTTGCGAGTTCAGGCCCCTCTAGGCGGAGGTAATAGCCCTGCGTCTCGTGCCTTGAGGCTTGGTTTTTCTTGAGGGATATGATTACAGTGATTGCTTAAACCCAACACAGTAGTGGGAGTGCGGCTTATATAGAGTGCGTCGCAGCTCCATCGCTCCCACATTGTCGGGCACTTAATGATCCTAACTACGGCAGTTACAGGTATAAAGCGCCACAACTACAGCAGTTATAGGTAACGGTAGCTATGAGTTCACTTAAAGGACGACTTAGGATTCCTCGACCATTGCAGCTCTTACGTCGTCCCTCCACCTCCCTTGTCTGAGTGGTGGGAGTCGTGTCGACTGAAGATTGGTCGCCGAGTGACGTCAAGGTGTCTGAGTGGACTTCCTGGTGCGCCATTAGTAGTTTAAACTAGTAATGGCGCACTGTGACACGGTGTGCCATTAGTAGTTTTGCATAAAAAAGAATAATAAAAAAATTCAGTACTGGCGCACTCCTGGTCTGGTGCGCCATTACTAGTTAGAACTAGTAATGGCGCACTTCGGCCTGATGCGCCATTAGTATGTATGTAAAAATGAAAAAAAAATTATCACTAGTGGCGCACCTTTTGTCCGGTGCGCCATTAGTGTCTTCCACACTAATGGCGCATCACCAACTGGTGCACCATTAGTATATAGTAGTGGCACACTGCTTCCCAGGTGCGCCATTAGTGTCAATCCTATCTATAGCTCTTTTCCTAGTAGTGTCTTGACCTACCAATGATGGTGTGGGCCCCTAGGTGGACCGTGGACCCCATATGATAGGTTCCTCACCCTACCTGTAGCAGGTGACCTCATCATTAGCCTCCGAATCGGTTAAGATTTCGTAGGGAATAGGGATCGAGCCGTCGGTTAGGCACGAGTGCTTCAGTGCCACTCATAATACGTTTGTAAATCGTGGTTCGTTGCTCCTTAGACGAAAACACAACGGATTCTGGACTTTAAGTTTCCTCGGGTGACCGAGTGTCGTTGACCGTTGAGAAAAACCTGGTAGCACTTATTCGTCTCTAGGAGGAGATAGACTTCAGGCCCGAGTGAGGGCATGCCATTATAACCCGAGTCGCGATGACGGCCCGACTGGCTTTCGATTGTTCCGTTTGATGACGGCTCGATCGTCGTTAGATTGTTCCGTTAGATGCGGCTCATACGAGTGCGTGTGTCCAGTCGCTTTCATCCCAGTTTTACGGTCCCATCAAATCTATTATATCCAAATAGAAACACCCACCAGCTATTTGTTCTAACATGCGGCCTATCTACATCAACAAACAACATGCAGCCACCCTCCTCAACAAATATGCTACCTCAGCAAAACAAAATCGGAAAAACCGATATGACACATGTTGCGTCAAGTTGTCGAGCAATCGCACCGGAGTTCACAAGCGAGCGATGACTTGGGTCGGCCTATTCAGCGCTTCATTGATCCCTATTTTAATAACCTTCTACGATATATCTTGTTGGTTTTTCCGGATTTTGGAACCTTTTAGGAGGTTCTTGAACCATTTTTTTATTTCTTTTTATTTTTATTTCTCCTGGTTCTTTTTTCTCCTTTTTATTTCTCTTTCCTTTTTCGTTTTCATTTCAAAATTTCAATTTATTTTCAAAAAAATGTTGATGTGTTTCATAATAGTTCACAATTTTCCAACAATGTTCGTGTTTTATAATTTATTCAGGAATGTCAAAAAATGTTCATGTTTCCAAAACTTGTTTAGGTTTTCAAATTTGATCGGGAGTTTTAAAAATGTTTATGTCTTTAAAAAATCGCATTTCCAAAATTGTTCCTGTTTTCAAAAATTATTCGTAAATTTTCAAAACCCTGTTCCTGTATTCAGAAAATGTTCTGTTTAAAAAAAATCATGTTTTATAAATTTTCTTAAGAGTTTCCGAAAATATTCCTATTCAAAAAATGTACATATATTCAAAATATGTTCGTAATTTCCACAAAATGTTCAAGTTTTTAGAAAATGTTTTGAGTGAAAGTGTTCATGTTACATTAAACATTTAGTTTACTAGAACGGATTTTTTAACAAACATGAGCAAATTTTTTAATCCTGAACATTTCCCAAAAAAATGAAGAATTTCTGAAGTTTTTCTAATTTTTTGTAAAATACGAACAAGTTATGAAAACATTTACTTTACTAGGTCCGAGAGCATTTTTTGATATTTCAAACAGAAATTTCAAAAACATGAAAAGACAAAAAGAAAAAAAAGATTGGATCTGCGTTGGTATTGGTTCTTATAGGCTTGCGCTGCTATGTAATCACTAGCTTTTATTATTGAGGATGGAAAGCACGAAAAGCTTATTGGTCGATCGCTACAGTGTTCGATCCTCGGTAGTGCTCGCTTTGCTCGTTCGCTTTGCTCGTTCGCCAGTGGGCTAGCCCAGTCGGGGCGGCCTGTGCGTTTGACCGACAGTCTACCGCATGAAATTCGAATAAAGTTCCTTGAATTTGAAAAAGTTCATTGAATTTGAAAATGTTCATTGAATTTGGAAAAAGTTCACCAATGTTGAAAAAATTCATCAAAATTAGAAAAAGTTGATCAAATTTGAAAAAAAATCATCGAATTTGTAAAAAAAAAATCATCAATTTTGGTAAAAAAAATATAATTTCAATTTTTTATCAATTTAGAAAAAAGTTTCACAAAATTTGAGAAAAATCACACATTAAATAAAATAAAAAAGAATGAACAGAAAAAGATAAAAAAACAAAAAAAACTTGAGAACTAAATAAATTACGAAAAGGAAGTATATTTGCACAAGCGAGGTCGTGGCCTTATGGTTACTGTGTAACCCAGAAGAACAATTACAAATGGGCCAAGGCCAGTAAACGTGGCTGCAGGCGCCTGTTTGTAGAATACACATTAACAGGCCCCTGCAGCGCAAAATAGGAAATGCTCAAAGTCCACGATAGAAATCGACTTTCAGCGCTTGGGATGTAGGAAGTCCCTCATTTACTGCACGTGGGCTTCCCGAGCAAATCTTCTTTGTTCACTTGGGCTATCTTGAGAGAGCAAATAGTTGAGGAGCGCTCCTTCGCGAGCCCCCCAACGATCACATGGGATCGGTGCTCTCAACCGCCATCATGTGTCGCGCTTTAAGCGCTCCTCCCAGATTTTATTTTATTTTCATTTTTCCGCATGTGTTTTTAACTTCCATGAGAAGGTGAGAGGCATAGTCGTGCCTCTCGGAAACCAAAGAAAACGTGTTTTCTCTCTTTTTTTTGTGAGAGGCACGGTTTTGCTTCCGCGGAAGGCACGACCATAACTCTCTGAAACGGAAAAAGAATGTGTTTTCTTTTTTCCGTGAGAGACACGGTTTTGCTTCGGCGAAAGGCACGACCGTGCCTCTCAAAAACGAAAAAAATGTGTTTTTTTCTTCCGTGAGAGGCATGGTTTTGTTTTCGCGAGAGGCACGGATATGCTTCCGTGAGAGGCACGGTCATGCCTCTCGAAACGACTTCCGGAAAAGAAAAAAACATGCTCTCGGTTCGGTTTTTCTATCTGATCTTTTTCGTGAAAAAAAAGTTCATCAAAACTTATTAACATGGGATTTAGTTTTGAAGATCTCGGCGCGAGGATTCTAGCGATGAAAACGGTCCGAAATTTGCCCGCGCGGTTTAATAGATAAAATATTTTGAACAAAAGGATCTACCAAAAACAGGGAAAACTCCTAGGTTACGACAAGTGGCGCATATGTAGCGCGCCACTTGTTACAACCTGAGGAGGTATGAGTGATCTTTGGAAGTAGTAATCCTAATAGTGAGCTGGCTATAGCTGCTACGTGGGCTATAGCTGCCTCCTTTGATTTTGATTTAGTGAGCTGGCTTATTGTCACGTTCCAAGCCCATTGGATGATTCAATCTGAATAATATACCCAAGCCCATTCGATGATTCAATCTGAATAATATAACCAAGCCTCTATATCAAGGGAGATCCCGTGTTTGAGCTTAAACAATTACCTAATACTTTGATATATGCTTATCTTCATGAAAAGAAGATATATCTTGTTATTATTAGTGCTAACCTTTCAGAGCATGAAGAAGAGAAATTATTAAAAACTCTGAAGAAGCATTGTGCTGCTATTGGATATACTCTTGTTGATCTTAAGGGCATTTGTCCCACTCTATGCTAGCACAAAATAAAATTGGAGAAAGATGCTAAACCAGTTATCAATCACCAAGGATGGTTAAATCCTAAAATGAAAGAAGTGGTAAGAAATGAAATATTAAAACTTCTGGAGGCAGGTATAATTTATCATGTTGCTGATAGTCAGTGGGTAAGTCCTGTCTATTGTGTCCCTAAGAAGGGAGGTATTACTATTGTTCCTAATGATAAGGATGAATTGATCCCACAAAGAATTGTTACAGGTTATAGAATGGTAATTGATTTCCGCAAACTAAATAAAGCTACTAGAAAAGATCATTACGCTCTACCTTTTATTGATCAAATGCTAGAAATATTATCTAAACATACACATTTTGGCCTCGCGAAGGAGAACATATCGCTCAAGCTTGGGGGAGGCTTAAGTCAATGTTATATTCATGCCCCAATCATGAGCTCTCAAGAGAATTTATTATTCAAAAAAATTATGCTCGGCTTTCTCTCAATAAGAGCTCCATGCTCGATTCTTCTTGTACTGGTTCTTTTATGATGAAGACTATTAGATTTAGATGGGGTTTATTGGAAAGTATTAAATGCAACTCTGAAGATTGAAAACTCGACGAAGGTAAGGAGTCAGGTATAACACCTAAGTTTGATTGTGTTAAATCTTTTATGGATACCGATGCTTTTCATGAATTTAGCACTAAATATGGACTTGACTCTGAGATACTAGCTTCTTTCTGTGAATCATTTGCTACTCATGCTGATCTCCCTAAGGAGAAGTGGTTTAAATATCATCCTCCCATTGAAGTGAACGTAGTAGAACCTATTAAATTTGAAGAAAAGAATATTACTTATAATGTTAATCCTATTGTTCCTACTGCTTATATTGAGAAACCACCTTTCCCTGTTAGAATAAAGGATCATGCTAAAGCTTCAATTGTAGTTCATAAGAGTAATGCTAAAACACCTACACCCCCTGAGCAAATTAAATTTGAACCTAGTATTGCTATGGTTAAAGATCTCTTGGTAGATAATATTGATGGGCATGTTATTTACTTCTGCGATGAAGCTGCTAGAATTGCTAGACCCGATACTAAAGGTACACATAGACCTGTTGTTGGCATGCTTGTTGTTTCTGTTACAATAGGAGATCATTGTTATCATGGCTTATCTGATATGGGTGCTAGTGTGAGTGCAATACCTCATTCCTTATACAAAGAAATTATGCCTGATATTGCACTCGCTGAAATAGAAGATATTGATGTTACTATTAAGCTTGACAATAGAGATACTATTTCACCAATTGGGATTGTTAGAGATGTTGAAGTCTTGTGTGGGAAAATTAAATATCCTACTGATTTTCTTGTTCTTGGTTACCCACAAGATGACTTTTGTCCCATTATATTTGGTAGACCCTTCTTAAATACTGTTAATGCTAGGATATACTGCGAAAAGGATATTGTTACTGTTGGTTTAGGGGATATGTCTCATGATTTTAATTTTTCTAAATTTCGTAGACAACCCCATGATAAAGAATTGCCTAGTAAAGATGAAATTATTAGTCTTGCTTCTATTACCGTGCCTCCTAATGATCCTTTAGAACAATATTTTCTCGACCATGAAAATGATATGTTTATGAATGAAAGAAGGGAAATAGATGAAGTATTCTTTAAATAGGGACCTATTTTGAAACACAACTTGCCTGTTGAAATCCTAGGGGATCCTCCTGCACCTAAGGGAAATCCCATGTTTGAGCTTAAACAATTACCCGATACTTTGAAATATGCTTATCTTCATGAAAAGAAGATATATCCTGTTATTATTAGTGCTAACCTTTCAAAGTATGAAGAAGAGAAATTATTGAAAACTCTGAAGAAGCATTGTGCTGCTATTGGATATACTCTTGATGATCTTAAGGGCATTAGTCCCACTCTATATCAGCACAAAATAAAATTGGAGAAAGATGCTAAACCAGTTGTCGATCACCGACGGTTAAATCCTAAAATGAAAGAAGTGGTAAGAAATGAAATAGTAAAGCTTCTGGAAGCAGGTATAATTTATCATGTTGCTAATAGTCAGTGGGTAAGTCATGTCCATTGTGTCCCTAAGAAGGGAGGTATTACTGTTGTTCCTAATGATAAGGATGAATTAATCCCACAAAGAATTGTTACAGGTTATAGAATGATAATTGATTTCGGTGAACTAAATAAAGCTACTAGAAAAGATCATTACGCTCTACCTTTTATTGATCAAATGCTAGAAAGATTATCTAAACATACACATTTTCCACCTCAGATTCCAGGATATGAGATGTATACAACTGCAATATGCGATGGACCCCACTAGAGAGGATATCAACCCCCACACCGCTCTCTTTCCCACAGCCATCTCCTTTCGCCCCACCCCATCTCTGGCCAGTTCCATGGAGGTTGGTGGTTATTCCCGGCTATGGCCGGCACGAGATCCGCCTTTTCCATCAACATCTGACACCGGATTCGGGTTCCACTATCGGCACCTACCACGGGGGGCACAAAGAAGACCGCCGGCAGCGCGGTACCACGAGGCCGATGAGGAGCGAGGCCCGGATCCACTGTCGTGGGCATTGCGGGGGGCTGATCCGGCAGGGTTCCTCGATCGCACCCACCAGAAGCCCCTCCACTGGCATCCTTGCTGCCCGGCAGCCATGCTCGCTTTTGGTGGCTCTGTTCAGCACGGGCACCATGACGGGTCATCGCGAAGGTTGTCGCCGAATACGGCGACTCCAAGCCTGACTGCCACCGGATCTGGTGAGACATGAATCCCATCTCCCCTAACCTCTATCCATATGAACTTCATGACTTCAGATTTATTTAGCATGATTTGAATATTCTATGTTTCTTTACCACCAGATCATCGGCCTCCCTATTACTTAATTTTTAGATATTTGAATGTTTGTGACAGAGAGCATGGGTTATAGTTATTTTAAAGAGACCGTAATCTATGAAATTACTTACCTGTAATATATTTGAATGTGGTGTTGCAAGTTGTGAAACAAACTAATGTGAAATGGTTTGCGTAACATATGTGAAATTTATATTTCAATCTGGTATACTGGATTACTTCAGTATGTGGAAGTGTTATATATTTATCAAGAAGATTGGAATGATTTTCAGTGACATGTGAATTGAAATAGCTATGTGTA
Source organism: Triticum aestivum (assembly GCF_018294505.1). Classification (NCBI taxonomy): domain Eukaryota; kingdom Viridiplantae; phylum Streptophyta; class Magnoliopsida; order Poales; family Poaceae; genus Triticum; species Triticum aestivum. The sequence goes on from NC_057813.1 coordinate 714,765,915, forward strand.
GTTGAGCTATGCAAAATATGTGAAACTTCTATTTCAATGTGTTGTTGCAAGTTCTGAAACTAATTTCTATGAAAATATATGAAATTAGATCTCTGAAATATACGAAACAACTATTTCTCTTATCTATCACTTGTTATTTCAGTGAGAAATGTATTGTAACATATGAAATTACTTCCGTGTAATATATTTCAATGTGGTGTTGCAAGTTGTGAAACTAATTTATATGAAAATATATGAAATTACTACTCTGAAATATATGAAACTGTTATTTCTCTTATCTTTGATTTGTTATTTCAGTGAGATGTGTATTGAAAAAAAATTGAAATAACTTCCATGAAATATTTTTCAATGTGGTGTTACAAGTTGTGAAACTAATTTCTGTGAAAATATATGAAATTACTTCTCTAAAATATATGAAACTGCTACATGCCATATATGTAATTTGTTATTTCAGTGAGATATGTATTGAAATGTATGAAATTACTTCCTTGAAATATATGTAGTTACTTTCCTGAAATACAGAAATATATATATATATCGCTTACACAGCTCAGCTACACATAGGTATGTGAAATTTATATTACAATATAGTGAAACTAGATTATTTTAGGCCGTGGAAGTGTTATATACTTCTCAAAATGAATGCACTATTTTTTGAAAGAGTTGAAATGATATTTCAGTTAGATATGAATTGAAATAGCTATGTGTAGCTAGCTGTTTTGGAAACAAAAATGAAACTAACATTTAAAGTGAGAGAGGTTGATCCTTTGAAAAATAAGATGACGTTTATGTACATGAGTGTACAGTGAAGTGAGACTGAGTTAAGGCATATGTGTAAAGCGAAAGTCGTGGCTGGAATCATGTGGGTAGGCCCAGCTGGTCAAATCACATGGGGGGGTCCAGCTGGTGAAATACATAGGCTTAAATAAAGAAATGTGTGGAATACAGAGATACAACTTATGACAACTTTTGAGGTGGCAAGATTCTATAGGAGTGGCAACTTATGACAACTTATGACAACTTTTGAGGCTGGAGTACCACTGGTAGATCCCGGCACTGGTAAAAAAAAAGGTTTCCGGGGCCAATAGAGCGTTTAGACATATAGGAGTGGCATTGGAACACGACACCACTAGTACCAGCTCAGCACTGGCGTCATACCAGCGGCGTTCGCATGCGGCACCACTAACAACATTTTTTCGAACACCGCTAGTAAATATTTCTGCACTAGTGTTTGTCGATTTTGTAATGGTAATATGTTGGACGCCTTATAAATAGCAGCTATGAAGAAATACAATTGCACGCGCACACGCACAGACAAAAATAATACAGTATATACATAATCCAGCAATTTTGATTGGGGAAAAAATGACACAAATCAAGAAAAAAGAAATTTCTCCCAATTTTCAAAGAAGCGAGGAAATGTGTTACCATTCTAACTGAATTAAAGAACACTATATTCTTTCTTTTCTTCTAAAAGGCGAAAGACCATGTATTAAGTATCACAAACCCTTACCAAAGCATCCTTGTAGAAATTAAAAAATACATCCAAGTCCTTTGGGTTGCCGTAGTCTTCTTCCTCCTACATCCTCGGTAGAAGAACCTTGTATCAACCTAGGAGCTTTTTGAGACAGGGTCCGAGAAGTCGATGAAGACCCGAGGACTTCAGCGGCCACGATTTGCATAGCAAATCGCCGCCTCGGAGAAGAAAACACCGTAGAAGGTAACCCGGCCTAACAGTCGATAGGATTTCGCTCATTGGCTCGTTGCTATGAGGAGGAGGCTTCGATTCCGTTGTCGTGGGGGGTAGAAATCAATATATGGATGGATAGTGTTAGCAAATTAGCCACGGCGAGGCACTTGTCCGACCATAGTCTGGGTAGAACAAGCACCACATCTCGCCCCCGTCGCTCCCGCGAGCGGCGGCTGGCGAGCCCCCCTTCTCCCCGCCTCTAGGTCCTCCTCCTCCCACTCATCCCCTCGCCACCGCCAAAAGGTGCCGCCGGGCGAAGCCTGGCCCGCGTCAGCGGCGGCGGGGACTCCTTCCCTCCTAGCGCGGTGGTGGCGGCGCGGGTCGCCCCGGCGGGCAGGGGCGTTGCGCAGCGGCGGGTCTGTGCGGGCTGGCGCTAGTGGCGTGGTATCTAGTCGGAGCCACGGTGGTTGCTCGGTGTCTGGGACGGGCGCACGGTGGTGGCTACTCGCGTGTGGGCCCGATATGGGCCTGGGCAGGCCTGCAACCGATGCACGGTTCTGGCAGCTGCCTCGGAGCTCGCTCAACGAGTAGAGGCGTGGTGGTGGCAGTGGTGCTCGGCGGTGGGAGCTGTGTGGCAGGGGACGACGGGCCTCACCGGATTCGGACCGCTGGGCGCAGGTGGTGGCCGCGGATCTGGCTCTGGCCGGTCTGGCAACGCGGGCTGTAGGGGCCACCGGTGTGCAGGCGCTTGGGCAAAGGTGGAGGAGGGAACAGCGGCCGACGTGGCGGCTCTTGGGCTCCGAGGCGGCGGCCCCGGGTGTGTTGGTGGTGGCTTCGGCCAGGAGGTGGTGCGAGTCTGGTAGCGGTGGATCGTGGGATCCCGTGGCCAGAGTGAGGTCGGCCTCGGCAGGGGTGGTGGTTAGTGGGCGGCGGTCGGTGGTGGCAGTTGGGCGGCACATCTCCGGAGAAATCCTTGCTCCGGTCTTCATCGGAGCCGACGACGGCGGCGCCCGCGGGTGCCGCGATCTTTCTTGGAAGCGTCGTCGTGGAGATGCTCCTTCTCCTCATGGCTTGGGCTCTGGAGGGAAACTTCAGATCCGCTGGATCAGGGCGATGGAGGCGTCTTCGCGTCTTTCTCCTCCTTGGGGGCATCGTCTCAGAGCCGGCAATAACTCAGAGACTTGAGGATGATGGCATCTTCACCGTCGATGGTGGAATCTTCGCCGCGTGGCTTGCTGAGGTGGGGCGCTGGTTTCTGTTTGGCAACGATGATGGCGCCGAGAAGAGCTTGGGTTGCGGCGTGGTCTTCGGTAGTCGGTTCTTCCCGGCGTGTCCGAGGTGCTCTTTTGGGCACGATCGGCGCAAGTCCTACATATTTCCCTTGTGTCGCTCGTCGTCAATGTCGGAGCTGTCGGTTGCTTGCGCGTGTGGCCATCCGTTGGCATGTGCCGTCGTGGCTTCTGTTCATGTCGGTGGCCAGGTTGGCCGGTGGTGCCCATGTCATGTGGGTTGTGTTGTATCGGTTTTAGCCCGATTTTACGTCAATTAACCGGGCAACTCTCTTCTTCTTAATCAATGAAAATGGCAAGTCTTTTGCCTTGTTTCAAAAAAAAATCTGGGTAGTGTCCAACTATTGTATGGTCTGGGAATAGTCTAACTTGTGTCTGACTAGTTTATAGGCCAAGTTTGTGTTGTGTGCGTGCATGTGTGGCGCGGTGTGTGCGCACGTGCGTGCACATCAGTGCATAGTGGTAGCACTAGGTCGTTAGGATCGCGAGGTGGGGCGTGATCGCTGCGGGCTCGCCACGAGCCGTTCGCGTTCGTGCACGTAATGGACACGAGCGGAGCGGGCCAATCGGGGCGCCAGCAAGGGTGGGAGCGCATGGGTCATGCCCAGCGCAGGCCCGGCTGTATAAAGCCTCTATCGGATCGTTGTAACCTGGCCAGTGGAGACGAGTTTGTGCTCGGAAAGAGAAGGATCGCCGTCATTGCAGCGGGGCGTACGTGTGCCAAAAAAATCCTCTCTGTCCACTGCTGCTTCTCCTTCCTCGTTCTCTTCTTCCTTGTGCGTTTGAGAGAGAGTCCGAGCGAGCTCCGGTGCGCTAGGGTTTAGGGCTAGATACCAACAATTGGCATCAAAGCTATGGTTTAGAGGTGATCATCGGCGGGCATGTCACTTGTCCCATACGGAGGTGGCGGCGCGATGTCGCTGCACGTCCCTCCATTGACGCCGCAAACTACATGTCCTGGGCTATCAAGGTTGAGGCCATACTTGATGCCCATGGGCTGTGGTGTGCGGTGGCTCCGGCGGAGGGCGTGGCAGTTGACGCCCACAAGAGCAAGACGGCGCGGCAGCGTTGCTGGGTGTGCTATCGGAGGAGCTGCTGATGCAGGTGGCGATGAAGCCCACCGCAAAGGAAGTATGGGATTCCCTCAAGGTGTGCTTTGTCTGCGCCGATCAGGTGCACGCGGTGCGGCTTGTGACTCTCCGTGGCGAGTTTGATCGTCTTCGGATGGACGACGCCGATGAGCTGGACACGTACGCCGGCAAAGTCAGCAGCATGGCGGCGAGGTACGCGATGCTCGGGGCGACCCGCGATGAAGCGGCCCTAGTGAAGAAGTTGCTTGACACCGTGCCAGACCGGCTGTACGCCGCGGTGGCCGGCATCAAGCAGTTCTGCAACATCGAGGAGATGCCCTTCGAGGAGGCTGTCGGGCGTCGGAAAGCGTTCGAGGAATGGATGAGGCGGCGCACGTAGGCCGGTGGCGAGCGAGCGGGCGATCAGCTCATGCTCACCGTGACACAGTGGGTGGCCCGCCGGTGCCAAGGAAGTGGCGGTTTCAGCAACCACGATGACGACGAAGCGGCGAGCACGGCGTCGGGCAACGGAAAGAAGCGCCGTGGCCGCTGCTACAACTGCGGGCAGCGTGGTCACTCCAAGCGCGACTGCACTAGGCCTTGAAAGGCGGCGGTGGAGGCGGAGCAAGCTCTCATCATGGAGATCAGCGACGATGAGCTGGCACTGCTCTAGGTCGTGGCTTAGGGGGTGACTGTTAGCAAATAAGCACCGGCGAGGCACTTGTCTGACCATAGTCTGGGTAGTGTCCGACTATTGTATGGTCTGACTTGTGTCTGACTAGTGTATAGGCCAGTTCTGTGTTGTGTGCATGCGTGTGTGGTGCGGTGTGGCGCGGTGTGTGCGTGCGTGCATGCACACCAATGCGTAGTGGTAGCGCTAGGTGGTTAGGATCGCGAGGTGGGGCGTGATCGTTGCGGGCTTGCCGTGAGCCGTTCGCATTCGTGTGCGTAATGGCCGCGAGAGGGGCGGGCTGATCGGGGCTCCAGCAAGGGTGGTGGGAGCCATGGGTCATGCCCAGTGCAGGCCCGGCTGTATAAAACCTCAAGCCGATTCGTTGCAGCCTGGCCAGTGGAGACGAGTTCGTGCTCGGAAAGAAAAGGTTCGTCGTTGTTGCTGCGGGGCGTACGTGCGTTAGAAAAATCCTCTCTGTCCACTGCTGCTTCTCCTTCCTAGTCTTCTTCCTTGTGCGTCTGAGAGAGTCCGAGCAAACTCCGGCGAGCTAGGGTTTAAGGCTAGACACTAACAGATAGCAAGCCTTGCCGTATCCGAGTTAGCCAGAGTTTTGTCGTTCGATCGGCTTCAGTTTCCGTCTCAACTCTCAAGTTCTTTCTTCTTCTCGTACTTCTCATTTCTCTGAGGTGTCCATACTGGGCTTCCTAAGCCAGCAGACCCATTTATTCCATCAGGCCAGATCGTCTCCCAGAGATTACTATATAATCCCTTCGTTCTTTTATGTAAGGTGTATTATTTTTGGTACGGTGATCAAGGCGCGTAAATATAGAGGTGTTAGGACAGAATTACCCTTGACAAATTTATTGATTAGTGGAAAGTAAATCAGTGTGTGCAGGAAAGAAGAGATACATGCAATCGAGAGAGTGATTCTTTCCTTATTTTGCAACAAAGAGAGTGTCGGGTGGTTGGTGTGACATATGCCAAATGATGGCTAATTATTGTGGGAGCTAGTAAGACGTCGCCGGTGCCTCGAAATGGGATAAGGCGAAGGCATGCACACCGGCGAATCTTACCCAGGTTCGGGGCTCTCCTAGGAGATAACGCCCCTAGTCCTGCTCTGCGGGGTCTCCGCATGATCACTAAATCAGCAAGTAGCTACAAGTTGCTTCTTGAGCTGTTCGGCTGGAGGAGGAAGAAGGGCAAGGCTAGCTCTACTCCTCTCTCTATGTGTGTGTCTAACTCTAAGAGATCAACCCTTTGCATGGGTGCACTGGGGGGGGTTTATATAGGCCTACCCTCCAAGGGTACAATGGTAATCCGGCCGGGTGTAGGCCCGGGCCGCCAGTGTCTACGACCGCCGGTTTCTCCGTCGGCTGCTGGGGCCCGCCGACTGGTGGGTCCCGCCGGCTGCTGGGCTCTCGGCCGATAGGTTGGGCCCACCACCTGTGGGCCCTGTCGGCTGCTCATCACTGTGGCCTCGCCCCTGATGACGATGGCTTGGTCGGGAAGAGCCTGGCTACAGTGCCGCCGCCTGGTGGGCGTTCACTGTAGCCACACCCCGTCTTATCTGGTTAATGGTGCACAAACTTCTAGGGAAGGGGAGGGCCGACTGTTGGGAGCCGCCTTCTGGTATCTCAATGGCAAGTAGGGCCCGCCGCCTGCGGGCCGTACCGACAGCCCGTCGTGGGAGTATGGCAGCTCTGCCATGGATGATGTCATAGTCAACATGGCAACAGTGTCACACCGGGCTAGGGATGGCCGCCCGGTACGTTGCACTGTGGCCACGCCCGTTCTGGAATTCGGGGGTGGCAGGCTGCACTGTAGCCACGCCCCGTCTTGTCGGTATATGTGGGTGCAAACTTTGAGGGTGCGAGGGTGGGCTGCCTGCTAGGAGTCGGCCACTCTGGTGGCCGTCTCCTAGGAGTCGGCCCACACTAGGGCTGCTCTTTGGGCCTTGTCTCCTTCCTACAGCCGGCCGCTTGGACCAGCCGGCCACAAGAAGGTGGCCCTTTGTCTTGGACGCTTGAGGGGCGCAGCCGGCCCCGATGTCTTGAAACGTCATGGGGAGCGGATAAGACTACCCGTGGTCATTAACTCCGTCAGAGAAGTAGATGCAATCAGGAGGAAGATACTTTCCTTTTGTTGGAGGGCTAAAATGGAAATTGTAAGGATTTAGAAGAAATGCACCTTACATTGTGGAATTTTATCAAAAAAACAAATACACCTTATATAAGGGAACGGAGGGAGTGCCTCCTAAAAGGACTTTTGCCAAAAAAAACCCTCCTAAAAGAACTTGCAGAGATTATAATTCAGAAGCCCCCCTAAAAAAGTAAGAACACGATTAGTTTGACTCTATTGCTGGTTTGGGAGTGAGGAATGGCTAGGATCCCGGTGTAAGTGTAATATATTTTTTTCGTACAAAACCATAAAAAGTATTGGTACGGAGCTGAGGGCTGCCGGAGAAGGACACCATACGAAGATGCGGGAATGTGCTGCGACGCGGACAGGCAGCACTTCCACATCCAACGGGGCCTCGCGGAACCACACTGAGTCATCGGCGATGAAACGGAGTGTCCCGAAATGGATTTCACCGTCAACTAACATGATGATCCACCTGCACCGTGAAACTTTGCTAGACGCCTAGCCTCAAGGTGGGCCCCTATTATCGGGGTCACGATCCTGACAATGGGTAGTAGGGGTACGAAAGAGGGGTAGAGCCTAGCTACGGCGTAGGTGTAACACTTGGTATTTTGCGAGTTCAGGCCCCTCTAGGCGGAGGTAATAGCCCTGCGTCTCGTGCATTGAGGCTTGGTTTTTCTTGAGGGATATGATTATTGTGATTGCTTAAACCCAGCATAGGAGGGGGAGTGCGGCTTATATAGAGTGTGTCGCAGCTCCATCGCTCCCACGTTGTCGGGCACTTAATGCTCCTAACTACGGCAGTTACAGGTATAAAGCGCCACAACTACAGCAGTTATAGGTAACGGTAGCTATGACTCCACTTAAACGACGACTTAGGATTCCTCGACCATTGCAGCTCTTACGTCGTCCCTCCACCTCCCTTGTCTGAGTGGTGGGAGTTGTGCCGACTGAAGATTGGTCGCCGAGTAACGTCAAGGTGTCTGAGTGGACTTCCTGGTACGCGCATATGAACACGAGTGTGGTCTTGAGACCTACCAATGATGGTGTGGGCCCCTAGGTGGACCGTGGACCCCATATGACAGGTTCCTCACCCTACCTATAGCAGGTGACCTCATCATTGGCCTCTGAATCGGTTGAGATTTCATAGGGCATACGGATCGAGCCTTCGGTTAGGCCCGAGTGCTTCAGTGCCACTCATAATACGTTTCCAAATCGTGGTCCGTTGCTCCTTAGACGAAAACACAATGGATTCTGGACTATAAGTTTCCTCGGGTGACCGAGTGTCGTTGACCGTCGAGAAAACCTGGTAGCACTTATTCGTTTCTAGGAGGAGATAGACTTCAGGCCCGAGTGAGGGCATATGCCATTATAACCCGAGTCGCGATGACGGCTCGACTGCCTTTCGATTGTTCCGTTTGATGACGGTCGAACGCCGTTAGATTGTTCCGTCAGATGCGGCTCATGCGAGTGCATGTGTCCAGTCGCTTTCATCCTAGTTTTACGGTCCCATCAAATCTATTATATCCAAATAGAAACACCCACTAGCTATTTGTTCTAACATGCGGCCTATTTACACCAACAAACAAGATGCAGCCACCCTCCTAAAAAAATATGCTACCTCAGCAAAACAAAATCGGAAAAACCGATATGACACATGTTGCGTCAAGTTGTCGAGCAATCGCACAAGAGATCACAAGCGAGCGATGACTTGGGTCGGCCTATTCAGCGCTTCATTGATCCCTATTTTAATAACCTTCTACGAAATATCTTGTTGGTTTTTCCGGATTTTGGAACCTTTTAGGAGGTTCTTGAACCATTTTTTTATTTTTTTTTATTTTTATTTCTCCTGGTTATTTTTTCTCCTTTTTATTTCTCTTTCCTTTTTCGTTTTCATTTCAAAATTTCAATTTATTTTCAAAAAAATATTGATGTGTTTCATAATAGTTCACAATTTTCCAACACTGTTTGTGTTTTATAATTTATTCAGGAGTGTCAAAAAATGTTCATGTTTCCAAAACTTGTTTAGGTTTTCAAATTTGATTGGGAGTTTTAAAAATGTTTGTGTCTTTAAAAAAATCGCATTTTCAAAATTGTTCCCGTTTTCGAAAATTATTCGTAAATTTTCAAAACCTGTTCCTGTATTCAAAATATGTTCTGTTTAAAAAAATCATGTTTTAAAATTTTCTTAAGAGTTTCCGAAAATATTCCTGTTCAAGAAATGTAGATATATTCAAAATATGTTCGTAATTTCCACAAAATGTGCAAGTTTTTAGAAAACATTTTGAGTGAAAGTGTTCATGTTACATTAAACATTTTGTTTACTAAAGTGGATTTTTTTACCAAACATGAGCAAAATTTTTAATCCTGAACATTTCCCAAAAAGACGAAAAATTTCTGAAGTTTTCTAATTTTTTGTAAAATATGAACAAGTTATGAAAACACAGCCATTTTTGAAATATTTTTAAATGAAAACAGGAATCTTTTCTGAATTTGTGAACAAATTTCAGGTTCGAGAGCATTTTTTGATATTTCAAACAGAAAATTCAAAAACACGAGAAGACAAAAAGAAAAAAAAATTGGATCTGCGTTGGTATTGGTTCTTATAGGCTTGCGCTGCTTTGTAATCACTAGCTTTTATTATCGAGGATGGAAAGCACGAAAAGCTTATTGGTTGATCGCTACAGTGTTCGATCCTCGGTAGTGCTTGATTTTTTGCGGATTTATAGTCGCTACAGTGGTCGATCGCTGGCACATCTGCTCGCTTTGCTCGTTCGCCAGTGGGCCAGCCCATTCGGGGCCGCATGTGCATTTGACCGACAGTCTACCGCATGATATTCGAATAAAGTTCGTTGAATTTGAAAATGTTCATTGAATTTGAAAAAAGTTCATCAATGTTGAAAAATTTCATCAAAATGAAAGGAGGTTCATCAAATTAGAAAAAAATCATGGAATTTGTAAGAAAACTTCATCAATTTTGGTAAAAAAAACAATATAATTTCGAATTTTCATCAATTTAGAAAAAAGTTTCACAAAATTTGAGAAAAAATCATGCATTAAATAAAATAAAAAAGAATGAACAGAAAAAGATAAAAGAACAAAAAAACTTAAGAACTAAATAAATTACGAAAAGGAAGTATATTTGCACAAGCGAGGTCGTGACCTTATGGTTACTGTGTAACCCAGAAAAACAATTACAAATGGGCCAAGCCCAGTAAACATGGCTGCAGGCGCCCGTTTGCAGAATACACCTTAACAGGCCTCTGCAGCGCCAAAATAGGAAATGCCCAAAGTCCACGATAGAAATCGACTTTCAGCGCTTGGGCGGTAGGAAGTCCCTCATTTACTGCACGTGGGCTTCCCGAGCCAAATCTTCTTTCTTCACTTGGGCGATCTTGAGAGAGCAAATAGTTGAGGAGTGCTGCTTCAGGAGCCCCCCGACGATCACATGGCATCGGTGCTCTCAACCGCCACCATGTGTCACGCTTTAAGCGCTCCGTCTAGATTTTATTTTATTTTTATTTTTCTGCACGTGTTTTTAACTTTTTCGGTTTTTCAACTTTTTGGTTTTTCACTGGTTTTTCTTAGCTTTTCAATAAAAAAATAAAAAAAATAAAAAAATTGTGTGAAAAAACGTGTTTTCTGTTTTTTGTTCTTGCGGGAGAAGCATGGTTGTGCTTCCGCAAGAGACATGGATTGGCATGGATGTGCCTCTTGGAAACGAGAAAAAACTGCATTTTCTCTTTTTTTTTCTTCCATGAGAGGCATGGTTTCGCTTCCTCGAGAGGCACTTGAAAACAGAAAAAATGTGCTTTTTTTCTTCCATGAGAAGGCGAGAGGCATGGTCGTGCCTCTTGGAAACGAAAGAAAACGTGTTTTCTCAATTTTTTTTGTGAGAGGCACGGTTTTGCTTCCGCGGGAGGCACGACCATTACTCACTGAAACGGAAAAAGAACGTGTTTTCTTTTTTTCCGTGAGAGACACGGTTTTGCTTCTGCGAAAGGCATGGCCGTGTCTCTCAAAAATGAAAAAATAATGTGTTTTTTTCTTCCGTGAGAGGCATGGTTTTGTTTCCACGAGAGTCACGGATTTGCTTCTGCGAGAGGCACGGTCATGCCTCTCAAAATAGCTTCCGGAAAGGGAAAAAAGCATGCTCTCGGTTTGGTTTTTCTGTCCGATCTTTTTCGTGTAAAAAAGTTCATCAAAACTTATTAACATGGGATTTAGTTTTGAAGATCTCGGTGCGAGAAATCTAGCGAAGAAAACGGTTTGAGATTTGCACACGCGGTTTAATAGATAAAACATTTTAAATAAAAGGATCTACCAAAAAAAGGGAAAACTCCTATGTTGCGACAAGTGGCGCATATGTAGCGCGCCACTTGTCACAACGTGAGGAGGTATGAGTGATCTTTGGAAGGAGTACTCCTAATAGTGATTTCGCTATCTTTACTAAGTATTGCTACGTGAGCTATAGCTGCCTCCTTTGATTTTGATTTAGTGAGCTGGCTTCTAGTCACGTTCCAAGCCCATTCGATGATTCAATCTGAATAATATACCCAAGCCCATTGGATGATTCAATCTGAATAATATACCCAAGCCTCTATATCAAGGGAGATCCCGTGTTTGAGCTTAAACAATTACCTGATACTTTGAAATATGCTTATCTTCATGAAAAGAAGATATATCCTATTATTATTAGTGCTAACCTTTCAGAGCATGAAGAAGAGAAATTATTGAAAACTCTGAAGAAGCATTGTGCTGCTATTGGATATACTCTTGATGATCTTAAGGGCATTTGTCTCACTCTATGCCAGCACAAAATAAAATTGGAGAAAGATGCTAAACCAGTTGTCGATCACCAACGACGGTTAAATCCTAAAATGAAAGAAGTGATAACAAACGAAATACTAAATCTTCTGGAGGCAGGTATAATTTATCATGTTGCTGATAGTCAGTGGGTAAGTCATGTCCATTGTCTCCCTAAGAAGGGAGGTATTACTGTTGTTCCTAATGATAAGGATAAATTGATCCCACTAAGAATTGTTACAGGTTATAGAATGATAATTGATTTCCGCAAACTAAATAAAGCTACTAGAAAATATTAGTACGCTCTACCTTTTATTGATCAAATGCTAGAAAGATTATCTAAACATACACATTTTGGCCTCGCGAAGGAGAAACTATCGCTTAAGCTTGGGGGAGGCTTAAGTCAATGTTATATTCATGCCCCAATCATGAGCTCTCAAGATAAATTATTATTCAAAAAAATTATGCTCGGCTTTCTTTCAATAATCGCTCCATGCTCGATACTTCTTGTACTGGTTCTTTTATGATGAAGACTATTCAATTTAGATGGGGTTTATTGGAAAGAATTAAATGCAACTCTGAAGATTGCGAACTCGACGAAGGTAAGGAGTCAGGTATAACACCTAAGTTTGGTTGTGTTAAATCTTTTATGGATACCGATGCTTTTCGTGAATTTAGCACTAAATATGGACTTGACTCTGAGATAGTAGCTTCTTTCTGTGAAACATTTGCTACTCATGTTGATCTCCCTAAGGAGAAGTGGTTTAAATATCATCCTCCCATTGAAGTGAAAGTAGTAGAACCTATTAAAGTTGAAGAAAAGACTATTACTTATAATGTTAATCCTATTGTTCCTACTGCTTATATTGAGAAACCACCTTTCCCTGTTAGAATAAAGGATCATGTTAAAGCTTTAATTGTGGTTCATAAGAGTAATGCTAAAACACCTACACCCCCTGAGCAAATTAAAGTTGAACCTAGCATTGCTATGGTTAAAGATCTCTTGGTAGATAATATTGATGGTCATGTTATTTACTTCTGCGATGAAGCTGCTAGAATTGCTAGACCCGATACTAAAGGTAAACATAGACATGTTGTTGGCATGCCTATTGTTTCTATTACAATAGGAGATCATTGTTATCATGGCTTATGTGATATGGGTGCTAGTGCGAGTGCAATACCTCATTCCTTATACAAAGAAATTATGCATGATATTGCACCTGCTGAAATAGAAGATATTGATGTTACTATTAAGCTTGCCAATAGAGATACTATTTCACCAATTGGGATTGTTAGAGATGTTGAAGTCTTGTGTGGGAAAATTAAATATCCTACTGATTTTCTTGTTCTTGGTTACCCACAAGATGACTTTTGTCCCATTATATTTGGTAGACCCTTCTTGAATACTATTAATGCTAGGATAGACTGCGAAAATGATATCGTTACTGTTGGTTTAGGGGATAAGTTTCATGACTTTAATTTTGCTAAATTTCGTAGACAACCCCATGATAAAGAATTGCCTAGTAAAGATGAAATTATTAGTCTTGCTTCTGTTACCATGCCTCCTAATAATCCTTTAGAACAATATTTGCTCGAGCATGAAAATGATATGTTTATGAATGAAAGAAGGGAAATAGATGAAGTATTCTTTAAACAGGGACCTATTTTGAAACAAAACTTGCCTGTTGAAATCCTAGGGGATCCTCCTGCACCTAAGGGAGATCCCGTGTTTGAGCTTAAACAATTACCCGATACTTTGAAATATGCTTATCTTCATGAAAAGAAGATATATCCTGTTATTATTAGTGCTAACCTTTCAGAGCATGAAGAAGAGAAATTATTGAAAAATCTAAAGAAGCATTGTGCTGCTATTGGATATACTCTTGATGATCTTAAGGGCATTTGTCCCACTCTATGCCAGCACAAAATAAAATTGGAGAAAGATACTAAACCAGTTGTCGATCACCAACGACGGTTAAATCTGAAAATAAAAGAAGTGGTAAGAAATGGAATACTAAAGCTTCTGGAGGCAGGTATAATTTATCATGTTGCTGATAGTCAGTGGGTAAGTCCTCTCCATTGTGTCCTTATGAAGGGAGGTATTACTGTTGTTCCTAATGATAAGGATGAATTGATCCCATACAGAATTGTTACATGTTATAGAATGGTAATTAATTTACGCAAACTAAATAAAGCTACTAGAAAAGATCATTACGCTCTCCCTTTTATTGATCAAATGCTAAAAAGATTATCTAAACATACACATTTTCCACCTCAGATTCCAGGATATGAGCTATATACAACTGCAATATGCGATGGACCCCACTAGAGAGGATATCAACCCCCACGCCACTCTCTTTCCCACAGCCATCTCCTTTCGCCCCACCCCATCTCTGGCCAGTTCCATGGAGGTCGATGGTTATTCCTGTCTATGGCCGGCGCGAGATCCGCCTTTTCCAGCAACATCTGACACCGGATTCGGGTTCCACTGTCGGCACCTACCACGGGGGGCACACAAAAGACCGGCGGCGGCGCGGTGCCACGAGGCCGATGAGGAGCGAGGCCCGGATCCACTGCCATGGGCATTGCGGCGGCGGGGGGGGGGGGGGGGGCTGATCCGGCAGGGTTCCTCGATCCCGCCCACCAGAAGCCCCTCCACTGGCATCCTTGCTGCCCCGGCAGCTATGCTCGTTGTTGGTGGCTCTGTTCAGCACGGGCACCATGACGGGTCATCGTGAAGGTTGTCGCCAAATCCGGCGACTCCAAGCCTGACTGCCACTGGATCTGATGAGTCATGAATCCCATCTCCCCTAACCTCTCTCCATATGTACTTCATGACTTCAAATTTATTTAGCATGATTTGAACATTCTATGTTTCTTTACCACCAGATCATCGGCCTCCCCTGTTACTTAAATTTTAGATATTTGAATGTTTGTGACAGAGAGCATGGGTTATAGTTTTTTCAAAGAGACCGTAATCTATGAAATTACTTAGCTGTAATATATTTGAATGTGGCGTTGCAAGTTGTGAAACAAACTAATGTGAAATGGTTTGTGGAACATATGTGAAATTTATATTTCAATCTGGTATACTGGATTACTTCAGTACGTGGAAGTGTTATATATTTATCAAGAAGATTGGAATGATTTTCAGTGAGATGTGAATTGAAATAGCTATGTGTAGTTGAGCTATGCAAAATATCTGAAACTGCTATTTCAATGTGTTGCTGCAAGTTGTGAAACTAATTTCTGTGAAAATATATTAGATCTCTGAAATATACGAAACAACTATTTCTCTTATTTATCACTTGTTATTTCAGTGAGATATGTATTGTAACATATGAAATTACTTCCGTGTAATATATTTCAATGTGGTGTTGCAAGTTGTGAAACTAATTTATATGAAAATATATGAAATTACTTCTCTAAAATATATGAAACTGCTAGTTCTCTTATCTGTGATTTGTTATTTCAGTGTGATGTGTATTAATGTTTTTTTGAAATATCTTCCATGAAATATTTTTTAATGTGGTGTTACAAGTTGTGAAACTAATTTTTGTGAAAATATATGAAATTACTTCTCTGAAATATATGAAACTGCTATTTGCCATATATGTAATTTGTTATGTCAGTGAGATATGTATTGAAATGTATGAAATTACTTCCCTGAAATATATGTAATTACTTTCCTGAAATACAGAAATATATATATCGCTTACACAGCTCAGCTACACATAGGTATGTGAAATTTATATTACAATATAGTGAAACTAGATTATTTTAGGCCGTGGAAGTGTTATATACTTCTCAAAATGAATGCACTATTTTTTGAAAGAGTTGAAATGATATTTCAGTTAGGTATGAATTGAAATAGCTATGTGTAGCTAGCTATTTTGAAAACAAAAATGAAACTAACATTTAAAGTGAGAGAGGTTGATCCTTTGAAAAATAAGATGACATTTCTGTACATGTGTGTACAGTGAAGTGAGTCTGAGTTAAGGCGTATGTGTAAAGCGAGGGTCGTGGCTGGAATCATGTGGGTAGGCCCAGCTGGTCAAATCACATGGGTGGGGTCCAGCTGGTGAAATACGTAGGCTTAAATGAAGAAATGTGTGGAATACAGAGATACAACTTATGACGACTTTTGAGCTGGCAAGATTCTATATTGGCTGAAGAACCACTGATAGATCCCGACACTGGTAAAAAAAGGTTTCCGGGGCCAATAGAGCGTTTAGACATATAGGAGTGGCATTGGGACACGACACCACTAGTACCAGCTTAGCACTGGTGTCATACCAGTGGCGTTCGCATGAGGCGCCACTAACAACATTTTTCGAATACCGCTAGTAAACATTTCTGCACTAGTGTTTGTCGATTTTGTAATGGTAATATGTTGGATGCCTTATAAATAGCAGCTCTGAAGAAATACAATTGCACGTGAACATGCACAGACAAAAATGATACAGTATATACATAATCCAGCAATTTTTATGGGGGAAAAATGACACAAATCAAGAAAAAAGAAATTTCTTGCAATTTTCAAAGAAGCGAGGAAATGTGTTACCATTCTAACTGAATAACACTATATTCTTTCTTTTCTTCTAAAAGGCGAAAGATCATGTATTAAGTATCACAAACCCTTACCAAAGCATCCTTGTAGAAACTAAGAAATATATCCAAGTCCTTTGGGTTGCCGTAGTCTTCTTCCTCCTACATCCTCGGTAGAAGAACCTTGTATAAACATAGGAGCTTTTTGAGACAGGGTCCGAGAAGCCGATGAAGACCCGAGGACTTCAGCGGCCACGATTTGCATAGCAAATCGCCGCCTCGGAGAAGAAAACACCGGAGAAGGCAACCCGGCCTAACATTCGATAGGGTTTCGCTCATTGGCTCGTTGCTATGAGGAGGAGGCTTCGATTTCGTTGTCCTGGGGGTAGAAATCAATATATGGATGTATAGTGTTAGCAAATTAGCCACGGCGAGGCACTTGTTTGACCATAGTTTGGGTAGTACACGCACCACATCTCGCCCCCGTCGCTCCTGCGAGCGGCGGCTGGCGAGCCCCCCTTCTCCCCGCCTTCAGGTCCTCCTCCTCCCACTCATCCCCTCGCCGCCGCCAAAAGGCGCCGCCGGGCGAAGCCTGGCCCGCGTCAGCGGCGGCGGGGACTCCTTCCCTCCTAGCGTGGCGGTGGCGGCGCGGGTCGCCCCATCGGGCAGGGGCGTTGCACTGCGGGCGGGGCGCACCGGCGGATCTGCGCGGGCTGGCGCTAGTGGCGCGGTCTCTCGTCGGAGCCGTGGTGGTTGCTCGGTGTCTGGGACGGACGCACGGTGGTGGCTACTCGCGTGTGGGCCCGATCTGGGCCTGGGCGGGCCTGCAGCCGATGCACGGTTCTGGCAGCTGCCTCGGAGCTCGCTCGGCGAGTAGAGGTGTGGTGGTGGCAGTGGTACTCGGCGGTAGGAGCTGTGTGGCAGGGCACGACGGGCCTCGTCGGATTCGGACCGCTGGGCGCAGGTGGTGGCCGCGGATCTGGCTCTGGCCGGTCCGGCGGCGAGGGTCGTAGGGGCCACCGGTGTGCAGGTGTTTGGGCAAAGGTGGAGGAGGGACCAGCAGCCGACGTGGCGGCTCTTGGGCTCCGGGGCGGCGGCCCCGGGTGTGGTGGTGGCGGCTTCGGCCAGGAGGTGGTGCGAGTCTGCTGGCGCTGGATCATGGGATCCCGTGGCCAGAGTGAGGTCGGCCTCGGCAGGGGTGGTAGTTAGTGGGCGGCGGTCGGTGGTGTCAGGTGGTCGGAACATCTCCAGGAGAAATCCTTGCTCCGGTCTTCATCGGAGCCGACGACGTCGGCGCCCGCGGGTGCCGTGATCTTCCTTGGAAGCGTCGTCGTGGAGGTGCTCCTTCTCCCCACGGCTTGGGCTCTGGAGGGAAACTTCAGATCCACTGGATCAGGGCGACGGAGGCGTCTTCGCGTCTTTCTCCTCCTTGGGGGCATCGTCTCGGAGCCGGCAACAACTGAGAGACTGGAGGATGATGGCATCTTCGCCGTTGATGGTGGCATCTTCGATGCGTGGTTTGCTGAGGTAGGGCGCTGGTTTCTGTTGGCAACGATGATGGCGCCGAGAAGAGCTTGGGTCGCGGCATGGTCTTCAGTAGTCGGTTCTTCCCGGCGTGTCCGAGGTGCTCTTTTGGGCATGGTCGACGCAAGTCCTGCATATTTCCCTTGTATCGCTCGTCATTAATGTCGGAGCTGTTGGTTGCTTGCGCGTGTGGCCATCCGTCGGCATGTGCCGCCGTGGCTTCTGTTCATGTCGGTAGCCAGGTTGGCCGGTGGTGCCCATGTTATGTGGGTTGTGTTGTATCGGTTTTAGCCCGGTTTTTCGTTAATTAACCGGGCAACTCTCTTCTTCTTAATCAATGAAAATGGTAAGTCTTTTGCCTCGTTTCAAAAAAAAATCTGGGTAGTGTCCGACTATTGTATGGTCTGGGAATAGTCTAACTTGTGTTTGACTAGTGTATAGGCCAGGTCTGTGTTGTGTGCGTGCATGTGTGGCGCGGTGTGTGCGTGCGTGCGTGCACACCAGTGCATAGTAGTAGCGCTAGGTGGTTAGGATCGCGAGGTGGGGCGTGATCGCGGCGGGCTCGCCACGAGTCGTTCACGTTCGTGCGCGTAATGGACGCGAGCGGAGCAGGCCGATCGGGGCGCCAGCAAGGGTGGGAGCGTATGGGTCGTGCCCAGCGCAGGCCCAGCTGTATAAAGCCTCAAGCCGATCATTGTAGCCTGGCCAGTGGAGAGTGGAGACGAGTTCGTGCTCGGAAAGAGAAGGCTCGCCGTCGTTGCAGCGGGGCGTACGTGTGCCAGAAAAATCCTCTTTGTCCACTGCTGCTTCTCCTTCCTCGTTCTCTTCTTCCTTGTGCGTCTGAGAGAGAGTCCGAGCGAGCTCTGGTGGGCTAGGGTTTAGGGCTAGATACCAACAATTGGCATCAGAGCTATGGTTCAGAGGTGATCACCGGCGGGCATGTCACTTGTCCCATACGGAGGTGGCGGCGCGATGTCGCTGCAGGTCCCTCCATTGACGCCGTGAACTACATGTCCTGGGCTATCAAGGTTGAGGCCATACTTGATGCCCATGGGCTGTGGTGTGCGGTGGCTCCGGCGGAGGGCGTGGCAGTTGACGCCGACAAGAGCAAGACGGCGCGGCAGCATTGCTTGGTGCGCTATCGGAGGAGCTGCTGATGCAGGTGGCTATGAAGGCCACCGCGAAGGAAGTATGGGATTCCCTCAAGGTGTGCTTTGTCTGCGCCGATCAGGTGCACGCGGCGCGGCTCGTGACTCTCCGTGGCGAGTTTGATCGTCTTCGGATGGACGACGCCGATGAGCTGGACACGTACGCCGGCAAGGTCAGCAGCATGGCGGCGAGGTACGCGATGCTCGGGGCGACCCGCGACGAAGCGGCCCTAGTGAAGAAGTTGCTCGACACCGTGCCAGACTGGCTGTATGCCGCGGTGGCCGGCATCAAGCAGTTCTGCAACATCGAGGAGATGCCCTTCGAGGAGGCTCTCGGGCGTCGGAAAGCGTTCGAGAAATGGACGAGGCGGCGCACGTAGGCCGGCGGCGAGCGAGCGGGCGATCAGTTCATGCTCACCACGACACAGTGGGCGGCCCGCCGGTGCCAAGGAAGCGGCGGTTTCAGCAACCACGACGACAACGGAGCGGCTAGCACGGCGTCGGGCAACGGAAGGAAGCGTCGTGGCCCGCTGCTACAACTGCGGGCAGCACGGTCACTCCAAGCGCGACTGCACAAGGCCTCGAAAGGCGGCAGTGGCGACGGAGCAATCTCTCATCGCGGAGATCAGCGACGATGAGCTGGCACTGCTCTAGGTCGTGGCTTAGGGGGTGATTGTTAGCAAATAAGCCACGGCGAGGCATTAGTGTGACCATAGTCAGGGTAGTGTCCGACTATTGTATGGTCTGACTTGGGTCTGACTAGTGTATAGGCCAGGTCAATGCGTGCGTGCGTGTGTGATTGTTGTGTGCGTGCGTGTGTGGTGCGGTGTGTGCGTGCGTGCGTGCACACCAATGCGTAGTGGTAGCGCTAGGTGGTTAGGATAGCGAGGTGGGGCGTGATCGCTACGGGCTTGCCGTGAATCGTTCGCGTCCGTGCGCGTAATGGCCGCGAGCGGTGCGGGCTGATCGGGGCGCCAGCAAGGGTGGTGGGAGCACGTGGGTCGTGCCCAGCGCAGGCCCGGCTATATAAAGCCTCAAGCAGATTCGTTGCAGCCTGGCCAGTGGAGACGAGTTCGTGCTCGGAAAGAAAAGGTTCATCGTCGTTGCAGCGGGGTGTATGTGCGTCAGAAAAATCCTCTTTGTCCACTGCTGCTTCTCCTTCCTAGTCTTCTTCCTTGTGCGTCTGAGAGAGAGTCCGAGCAAGCTCAGGCGAGCTAGGGTTTAGGGCTAGACACCAACAGATAGCAAGCCTTGCCGTATCCGAATTAGCCAGAGTTTTGTCGTTCGATCGGCTTCAGTTTTTGTCTCAACTCTCAAGTTCTTTCTTCTTCCCGTACTTCTCATTTTTCTGAGGAAAACGTGTCTGGGCCTCTGCGGTGAAACTTCGCCAGGATGTCCATACTGGGCTTCCTAAGCGAGCAGGCCCATTTATTCCATCAGGCCAGATCGACTCCCAGAGATTATTATATACTCCCTTCGTTTCTTTATGTAAGGTGTATTATTTTTGACATGGTGATTGAGGCGCATAAATATAGAGGTGTTAGGAAAGAATTATCCTTGACAAATTTATTGATTAGTGGAAAGTAAATCAGTGTGTGCAGGAAATTAAGAGATACATGCAATCGAGAGAGAGATCCTTTCCTTATTTCGCAAAAAAAAGAGTGTCGGGTGGTAGGTGCGACATATGCCAAAGGATGGCTAATCATTCTGGGAGCTAGTAAGACGTCGCCGGTGCCTGGAAACAAGATAAGGCGAAGGCATGCACCCCGGCGAATTGATACGTCTCCAACGTATCTATAATTTTTGATTGTTCCATGCTATTATATTACCTGTTTTGAATGATTATGGGCTTTATTATACACTTTTACATTACTTTTGGGACTAACCTATTAACCGGAGGCCCAACCCATATTGTTGTTTTATTGCATGTTTCAGTATTTCGAAGAAAAGGAATATCAAACGGAGTCCAAACGGAATGAAACCTTCGGCAAAGTTATTTTTGGAACAAAACCAATCCCAGTAACTTGGAGTGCACGTCAGAAGATCCTCGAGGAGGCCAAAAGATAGGGGGGCGCGCCCTACCCTCTCGTGGGCCCCTCGAGGCTCCCCCGACCGACTTCTTTCGCCTATATAAGCCTTTTCTGGCACCATTGCCGGGGAGGTGAGTGCTTGAAGGTATATCTTTAGATCTTGCAATCGAATCTTTTTGTTTCTTGTTTTATCACTAGTTTAGTTTATAAAAGAAAACCACAAAAATGGAATTGAGTTTGTCTCATACGCTTCATCTTTTTAATATCTTTCGTGAAAAGGATGGTAAGGAAAATTGTGCTCAAGTGCTAGAAGAAGAAATCTATAAAATGTTTGTCACTAAATTTTTGAATGATGAGCATGATTGCAATGTTGTTAGTATGAATTCCTTGAATACCCATGATGCTAATGATATGCAAAGCCACAAGCTTGGGGATGCTATGTTTGATGAATATGATATTTTTTGTCCCCCAAATTTTGATAAGCAAATTTATTATGATGAAAGCATGCCTCCTATTTATGATGATTATATTGATGAAAGTGGGTTTGGAAGAGTGTCAACTTTAGGTAGTATTGTTCCCACTATTTTGGAGCATATTGAATCTTATTGTGATGAACATGAAAGTGGATTTGGAAGAGTGTCAATTTTATTTAGTGATGATTTCACTATTTCGGAACAGGTTCCAATTGATTATGAGGACAAAGTTGCTATCTATGATGATTATTGTGATGACTTGTATGCTATTAAGAATAATGATAACCATGAAACTTGTCATCATGATTTTAGTTTTCAATTGGATTATGCCTCACATGATAGTTATTTTGTTGAGTTTGCTCCCACTATTATTCATGAGAAGAAATTTGCTTATGTGGAGAGTAATAAATTTTCTATGCTTGTAGATCATGAAAAGAATGCTTTAGGTGCTGGTTATATTGTTGAATTCATTCATGATGCTACTGAAAATTATTATGAGAGAGGATCATATGCTTCTACATATTGCAATAATATCAAGTTTCCTCTCTATGTGCTTAAAATCTTGAAGCAATGCGTGTTTTGCCTTCCTATGCTAATTGATTATTGTTCCCACAAGTTGTTTCCTCACAAAATCCCTATGCATAGGAAGTGGGTTAGACTTAAATGTGCTAGTAATATTCTTCATGATGCTCTCTTTATGTTTCAATTCTTATCTTTCATGTGAGCATCATTGAAATCATCATGCCTAGCTAGAAAGGCATTAAAGAAAAGCACTTGTTAGGAGACAACCCAATATTTACCCTTACTATTTTTGCGTGTCCACATGATTATGCTACTGTAGTAATCATGTTTTATAGTTTTTTTGTTTCAATAAAGTGCCAAGTAGAGACTTTGGGAAGACTTGGGTGAAGTTTATATGATCTTGCTGTAAAAAAACAGAAACTTTTGCGCTCACGAGAATAGCTGCCATTTTTTACAGAAGAGTTGTTTTAGGTTTATTCTTTTTTCAGATGATTAATAGACAAATTCCTCAGGTCCAGCAATTTAATTCATAATTGTTGAGGTTCCAGAAGTATATGTTTGATACAGATTACTACAGATTGTTCTGTTTTTGACAGATTCTGTTTTCGTTGTGTTGTTTGCTTATTTTGATGAATCTATGGCTAGTATGTAAGGGTATGAACCATAGAGAAGTTGGAATACAGTAGATATTACACCAATATGAATTAAGAATGAGTTCATTACAGTAACTTAAAGTGGTGATTTATTTTCTTATACTAACGGAGCTTACGAGTTTTGTTTTGAGTTTTGTGTGGTTGAAGTTTTCAAGTTTTGGGTAAAGATTTGATGGACTATGAAATAAGGAGTGGCAAGAGCCAAAGGTTGGGGATGCCCCGGAAGGCATCCCCTCTTTCGTCTTCGTTCACCTGTAACTTTACTTGGAGCTATATTTTTATTCACCACATGATATGTGTTTTGCTTGGAGCATCATTTTCTTTTGTTAGTATTTGCTGGATGTTATTTAGAATAATGTTTTGCATCTATATTTTCAATAAAAATGTCAAGGATAGCCTTTACCATGCTTATTTTGCTAGTATACATGTTGCTGTTTGAAAACAGAAAGTTTACCGCTGTTGCAAAAATTCCCTAGAAAAGTCAGAGAGTGATATAATATTGAATCTTTTTGCATAATGAGCTATGATAAATCTTATACAGCTTAGTATTTTTATTTTAATTTTTTGAGTTAGGGAAGTATGATGAATCTTGCATTCTTTACAGACTATACTGTTTTGGCAGATTGCTGTTACGTTTGCATTGTTTGCACATGCTCGCTTGTTTAGTGATTATATTTGAGGATAGGAGTATTAAATATGGAGAGACATTTAGTATGCAATGTTGAAAAATAACCTTAGTGATTTTTTATAGTAGAAAATGATAAGGTTTTGCATTGATTTATACTAACCTATCTCATGAGTTCTTGTTGAGTTTGTTGTGAATGAAGCTTTTGATAAAAAGAGAAACCATGATATGAGAGGAATTAAGGAGACACAAAAGCTCAAGCTTGGGGATGCCCAAGGCACCCCAAAATAATATTTCAAGAAGTCTCAAGCATCCAAGCTTGGGGATGCCCCGTTAGGCATCCCACCTTTCTTCTTCAACAACTATCGGTTAGTATCGATTGAGCCTAAGTTTCTGCTTCTTCACATGAGTCGTGCTATCCATGCAATGTCATTTTTGTTTTGCTTTGCTTGCTGTATGAATAAAATACCAAGATCTGAAATTCTTAATGAGAGAGAGAGTCTTCACATAGTTGCATAATAATTTAACTACTCATTGATCTTCACTTATATTTTGTTGGAGTAGTTTGTCGTTTGCTCTAGTGCTTCACTTATATCTTTTTAGAGCACGGCGGTGGTTTTATTTTGTAGAAATTAATGAACTCTCATGCTTCACTTTTATTATTTTGAGAGTCTTAAACAGCATGGTAATTTGAATAAAAACTATCATAGAAGTGAATTGGATGCTATGATCAACTTGATGCTTGATAATTGTTTTGAGGTATGGATGTAGTGATATTGAAGTCATGCTAGTTGGGTGATTATGAATTTAAAGAATGCTTGTGTTGAAGTTTACAAGTCCCGTAGCATGCATGTATGGTTAAAGTTATGTAACAAATTTGAAGCATGAAGTGTATCTGGCTTGTGCATCCTTATGAGTGGCGGTCGGGGACGAGCGATGGTCCTTTCCTACCAATCTATCCCCCTAGGAGCATGCGCGTAGTGCTAGGTTTTTGATGACTTCTAAATTTTTGCAATAAGTATATGAGTTCTTTTGACTAATGTTGAGTCCATGGATTATACGCACTTTTACCTTTCCATCATTGCTAGCCTCTTCGGTACCATGCATTGCCCTTTCTCACCTTGAGAGTTGGTGCAAACTTCACCGGTGCATCCAAACCCCGTGATATGATACGCTCTATCACACGTAAACCTCCATATATCTTCCTCAAAACAGCCACCATACCTACCTATTTATGGCATTTCCATAGCCATTCTGAGATATATTGCCATGCAACTTTCCACCATTCCGTTCATCATCATCATGACATACATTACTTTTGTCATATTGCCATTGCATGATCATGTAGTTGACATTGTATTTGTGGCAAAGCCACCATGCATAATTTTTATACATGTCACTCTTGATTCATTGCACCATCCCGGTACACCGCCGGAGGCATTCATATAGAGTCATATCTTGTTCTAGTTTTGAGTTGTAATTCATGTGTTGTAATCAATAAAAGTGTGATGATCATCATTATTATAGCATTGCCCAAAAAGAAAAGAAAAAGAAAGGCCAAAAAGAAAAAAAAGAAAGGCCAAAAGAAAAAAAAGAAAAAAAGGAAAAGAAAAAAAGAAGAAAAAGAAAATAAATAAAAGGGCAATGCTACTATCTCTTTTTCCACACTTGTGCTTCAAAGTAGCACCTTGTTCTTCATGTAATGAGTCTCATATATATCGTGCTTCAAAGTAGCACCAAGTTTTCGTGTAGAGAGTCTCATGTGTTGTCACTTTCATATACTAGTGGGAATGTTTCATTATAGAACTTGGCTTGTATATTCCTACGATGGGCTTGCTCAAATGCCCTAGGTCTTCGTGAGCAAGCAAGTTGGATGCACACCCACTAGTTTTCTTTTGTTGAGCTTTCATTCATTTATAGCTCTAGTGCATTCGTTGCATGGCAATCCCTACTCCTCATGTTGACATCAATTGATGGGCATTCCCATAGCCCGTTGATTATCCTTGTCAATGTGAGACTTTCTCCTTTTTGTCTTCTCCACACAATCCACAATCATTATTCTATTCCACTCATAGTGCTATATCCATGGCTCACACTCATGTATTGCGTGAAGGTTGAAAAAGTTTGAGATTATTTAAGCACGAAACAATTGCTTAGCTTGTCATCGGGGGTATAGAAGTTGGGAACATCTTTGTGTGACGAAAATGAAGCATAGCCTAACTATATGATTTTGTAGGGATGAACTTTCTTTAGCCATGTTATTTTGAGAAGACATGATTGCTTTTATTAGTATGCTTGAAGTATTGCTATTTCTTTTGTCAATATGAACTTTTATTTTGAATCACTTGGATCTGAACATTCATGCCACAATAAAGAGAAAATACATTAGGAATTGTGCTAGGTAGCATTCCACATCAAAAATTCTGTTTTTATCATTTACCTACTCGAGGACGAGCAGGAATTAAGCTTGGGGATGCTTGACACGTCTCCAACGTATCTATAATTTTTGATTGTTCCATGCTATTATATTACCTGTTTTGAATGATTATGGGCTTTATTATACACTTTTATATTACTTTTGGGACTAACCTATTAACCGGAGGCCCAGCCCATATTGTTGTTTTATTGCCTCTTCCAGTATTTCGAAGAAAAGGAATATCAAACGGAGTCCAAACGGAATGAAACCTTGGGCAAAGTTATTTTTGGAACCGAACCAATCCCAGGAACTTGGAGTGCACGTCGGAAGATCCTCGAGGAGGCCACGAGATAGGGGGGCGCCCCCCCCCCCGGGCGCGCTCTACCCTCTCGTGGGCCCCTTGAGGCTCCCCTGACCGACTTCTTTTGCCTATATAAGCCTACGTACCCTAAAAACATCGAATATGAAGATAGATCGGGAGTTACACCGCTGCAAGCCTCTGTAGCCACCAAAAACCTCTCGGGAGCCCTCCCCGGCACCCTGCCGGAGGGGGGATCCTTCACCGGTGGCCATCTTCATCATCCCGGTGCTCTCCATGACGAGGAGGGAGTAGTTCACCCTCGAGGCTGAGGGTATGTACCAGTAGCTATGTGTTTGATCTCTCTCTCTCTCTCTCTCTCTTGCGTTATCTCTCGTGTTCCCTCTATGGCACGATCTTGATGTATCCCGAGCTTTGCTATTGTAGTTGGATCTTATGATGTTTCTCCCCCTCTACTCTCTTGTGATGAATTGAGTTTTCCTCTTAAAGTTATCTTATCGGATTGAGTATTTTATGAGAACACTTGATGTATGTCTTGCCGTGCTTATCTGTGGTGACAATGGGATATCATGTGCCACTTGATGTATGTTTTGGTGACCAACTTGCGGGTTCCGCCCATGAACCTATGCATAGGGGTTGGCACACGTTCTTGACTCTCCGGTAGAAACTTTGGGCGCTCTTTGAAGTACTTTGTGTTGGTTGAATAGATGAATCTGAGATTGTGTGATGCATATCGTATAATCATGCCCACGGATACTTGAGGTGACAATGGAGTATCTAGGTGACATTAGGGTTTTGGTTGATTTGTGTCTTAAGGTGTTATTCTAGTACGAACTCTTGGATAGATTGATCCGAAAGAATAACTTTGAGGTGGTTTTGTATCCTACCATAATCTCTTCGTTTGTTCTCCGCTATTAGTGGCTTTGGAGTGACTCTTTGTTGCATGTTGAGGGACTGTTATAGGATCTACCTATGTTATTATTGTTGAGAGAACTTGCACTAGTGAAAGTATGAACCCTATGCCTTGTTTCCTACCATTGCAATACCGTTTACGCTCACTTTTACCACTTGCTACCTTGCTGTTTTTATAATTTCAGATTACAAATACCTTTATCTACCATCCATATTGCACTCGTATCACCATCTCTTCGCCGAACTAGTGCACCTATACAATTTATCATTGTATTGGGTGTGTTGGGGACACAAGAGACTCTTTGTTATTTGGTTGCAGGGTTGTTTGAGAGAGACCATCTTCATCCTACGCCTCCCACGGATTGATAAACCTTAGGTCATCCACTTGAGGGAAATTTGCTACTGTCCTACAAACCTGTGCACTTGCAGGCCCAACAACGTCTACAAGAAGAAGGTTGTGTACTAGACATCACGAATCTTACCCAGGTTCGGGGCTCTCCTAGGAGATAACACCCCTAGTCCTGCTCTGCGGGGTCTCCGCATGATCACCAAATCAGCAAGTAGCTACAAGTTGCTCCTTGAGTTGTTCGGCTGGAGGAGGAAGAAGGGCAAGGCTAGCTCTACTCCTCTCTCTATGTGTGTGTACAACTCTGATCGACCCTTTGCATGGGTGCCCTGGGGGGTTTATATAGGCCCACCCTCTAGGGGTACAATGGTAATCCGGCCGGGTGTAGGCCCGGGCCGTCAGTGTCTACGGCCGCCGGCTTCTCCGTCGGCCGCTGGGGCCCGCTGACTGGTGGGTCCCGCTGGCTGCTGGGCTCTCGGCCGACAGGTTGGGCCCACCACCTGTGTGCCCTGTCGACTGCTCATCACTGTGGCCTCGCCCCTGATGATGATGGCTTGGTCAGGGAGAGCCTGGCTACAGTGCCGCCGCCTGGTGGGCGTTCACTGTAGCCACACCCCGTCTTATCTAGTTAATGGTGCACAAACTTCTAGGGAAGGGGAGGGGCAGCTGTTGGGAGCCGGCCTCCTCCTATGCCGACTGGTCTAGGCGTGCCGCCTTCTGGTATCTCAATGGCAAGTAGGGCCCGTCGCCCGCGGGCCGTACCGATAGCCCGTCGTGGGAGTATGGCAGCTCTGCCATGGATGATTTCATAGTCAATGTGGCAACAGTGCCGCGCCGGCCTAGGGATGGCCGCGCGGTGTTGGGAACGTAGTAATTTCAAAAAAATTCCTACTCACACGCAAGATCATGGTGATGCATAGCAACGAGAGGGGAGAGTATTTCCACATACCCTCGTAGACCGTAAGCGGAAGCGTTAGCACATCGCAGTTGATGTAGTCGTACGTCTTCACGATCCGACCGATCAAGTACCAAACGCACGACAACTTCGAGTTCAGCACACGTTCAGCTCGATGACGTCCCTCGAACTCCAATCCAGCCGAGCTTCGAGGGAGAGTTCCGTCAGCACGACGGCGTGGTGATGATGATGATGTTCTATCGACGCAGGGCTTCGCCTAAGCATCGCTACGATATTATCGAGGTGGAATATGGTGGAGGGGGGCACCGCACACGGCTAATAGATCTCAAGGATCAATTGTTGTGTCTAGAGGTGCCCCCATGCCCCCGTATATAAAGGATCAAGGGGGAGGGGGCGGCCGTCCAAGAGGAGGCGTGCCAGGGAGGAGTCCTACTCCCACTGGGAGTAGGACTCCCACCTTTCCTAGTCCAAGTAGGAGAGGGGAAGGAAGGGAGAGAGGAGAGGAAGGAAAGGGGGCGCCCCCCCCTCCCTGCCGCCCCTCCTCTTCTCCACTTAGGGCCATGAGGCCCATTAACCCCCGGGGGGTTCCGGTAACCCCCCAGTACTCCGGTATACATCCGATAACCCCTGGAACCATTCTGGATTCCGAATATAGTCGTCCAATATATCAATCTTCGTGTCTCGACCATTTCGAGACTCCTCGTCATGTCCGTTATCACATCTGGGACTCCGAACTATCTTCGGTACATCAAAACACATAAACTCATCATATAACCGACATCTAACTTTAAGCGTGCGTACCCTACGGGTTCGAGAACTATGTAGACATGACCGAGACACGTTTCCGGTCAATAATCAATAGCGGAACCTGGATTCTCATATTGGCTCCTACATATTATACGAAGATCTTTATCGGTCAAACCGTATAACAACATACGTTGTTCCCTTTGTCATCGGTATGTTACTTGCCCGAGATTCGATCGTCGGTATCTCAATACCTAGTTCAATCTCGTTACCGGCAAGTCTCTTTACTCGTTACATAATGCATCATTCCGTAACTAACTCATTAGCTACATTTCTTGCAAGGCTTATAGTGATGTGCATTACCGAGAGGGCCCAGAGATACCTCTCCAACAATAGGAGTGAAAAATCCTAATCTCGAAACACGCCAACTCAACATGTACCTTCGTAGGCACCTGTAGAGCTCCTTTATAATCACCTAGTTATGTTGTGATGTTTGGTAGCACACAAAGTGTTCCTCTAGTAAACGGGAGTTGCATAATCTCATAGTTGTAGGAACATGTAAAAGTCATGAAGAAAGCAATAGCAACGTACTAAACGATCAAGTGCTAAGCTAACGGAATGGGTCAAGTCAATCACGTCATTCTTCTAATGATGTGATCCTGTTAATCAAATGACAACTCATGCCTATGGTTAGGAAACACAAGCATCTTTGATCAACGAGCTAGTCAAGTAGAGGCATACTAGTGAAACTATGTTTGTCTATGTATTCACACATGTATTATGTTTCTGGTTAATACAATTCTAGCATGAATAATAAACATTTATCATGATATAAGGAAATAAATAATAACTTTATTATTGCCTCTAGGGCATATTTTCTTCAGTCTCCCACTTGCACTAGAGTCAATAATCTAGATTACACAGTAATGATTCTAGCGCCCATGGATCCTTGGTGCTGATCATGTTTTGCTCATGGAAGAGGCTTAGTCAACGGGTCTGCAACATTCAGATCCGTATGTATCTGCAAATCTCTATGTCTCCCACCTGGACTTTGTCCCGGATGCAGTTGAAGCGTCTCTTGATGTGCTTGGTTCTCTTGTGAAATCTGGATTCCTTTGCCAAGGCAATTGCACCAGTATTGTCACAAAAAAATTCATTGGTCCCAGTGCACTAGGTATGACACCTAGATCGGATATGAACTCCGTCATCCAGACTCCTTCATTTGCTGCTTCCGAACAGCTATGTACTCCGCTTCAGATGTAGATCCCGCCACGACGCTCTGTTTAGAACTGCACCAACTGAGAGCTCCACCGTTCAATATAAACACGTATCCGGTTTGCAATTTAGAATCTTCCGGATCAGTGTCAAAGCTTGCATCGACGTAACCATTTACGACTAGCTCTTTATCACCTCCATAAACGAGAAACATATCCTTAGTCCTTTTCAGGTATTTTAGGATATTCGTGACCGCTATCCAGTGATCCACTCCTGGATTACTTTGGTACCTCCCTGCTAAACTTATTGCTAAGCATACATCAGGTCTGGTACACAGCATTGCATACATGATAGAGCCTATGGCTGAAGCATAGGGAACATCTTTCATTTTCTCTCTATCTTCTGTTGTGGTCGGGCATTGAGTCTGACTCAACTTCACACCTTGTAACACAGGCAAGAACCCTTTCTTTGCTTGATCCATTTTGAACTTTTTTAAAACTTTATCAAGGTATGTGCTTTGTGAAATCCAATTAAGCGTCTTGATCTATCTCTATAGATCTTGATGCCTAATATATAAGCAGCTTCACCGAGGTCTTTCATTGAAAAACTTTTATTCAAGTATCCTTTTATGCTATCCAGAAATTCTATATCATTTTCAGTCAACAATATGTCGTCTACATATAATATCAGAAATGCTACAGAGCTCCCACTCACTTTCTTGTAAATACAAGCTTCTCCAAAAGTCTGTATAAAACCATATGCTTTGATCACACTATCAAAGCGTTTATTCCAACTCCAAGAGGCTTGCACCAGTCCATAAATGGATTGCTGGAGCTTGCACACCTTGTTAGCACCTTTTGGATCGACAAAACCTTCTAGTTGCATCATATACAACTCTTCTTCTAGAAATCCATTCAGGAATGCAGTTTTGACATCCATTTGCCATATTTCATAATCATAAAACGCGGCAATTGCTAACATGATTCGGACAGACTTAAGCATCGCTACGGATGAGAAAGTCTCATCGTAGTCAACCCCTTGAACTTGTCGAAAACCTTTTGCAACAAGTCGAGCATTGTAGGCAGTAACATTACCATCAGCGTCAGTCTTCTTCTTGAAGATCCATTTATTCTCGATGGCTTGCCGATCATCGGTCAAGTCAACCAAAGTCCATACTTTGTTCTCATACATGGATCCCGTCTCAGATTTCATGGCCTCAAGCCATTTTGTGGAATCTGGGCTCATCATCGCTTCCTCATAGTTCGTAGGTTCGCCATGGTCAAGTAACATGACTTCTAGAATAGGATTACCGTACCACTCTGATGGGGATCTTACTCTGGTTGACCTACGAGGTTTGGTAGTAACTTGATCTAAAGTTTCATCATCAATATCATTAGCTTCCTCACTAATTGGCGTAGTTGTCACAGGAACCGGTTTCTGTGATGAACTACTTTCCAATAAGGGAGCAGGTACAGTTACTTCATCAAGTTCTACTTTCCTCCCACTCACTTCTTTCGAGAGAAACTCCTTCTCTAGAAAGGATCCAAATTTAGCAACAAAAGTCTTGCCTTCAGATCTGTGATAGAAGGTGTACCCAATAGTCTCCTTTGGGTATCCTATGAACACACATTTCTCCGATTTGGGTTCGAGCTTATCAGGTTGAAGTTTTTTCACATAAGCATCGCAGCCCCAAACTTTAAGAAATGACAACTTTGGTTTCTTGCCAAACCACAGTTCATAAGGCGTCGTCTCAACGGATTTTGATGGTGCCCTATTTAACGTGAATGCGGTCGTCTCTAAAGCATAACCCAAAAATGATAGCGGTAAATCAGTAAGAGACATCATAGATCGCACCATATCTAGTAAAGTACGATTACGACGTTCGGACACACCATTACGTTGTGGTGTTCCGGGTGGCGTGAGTTGTGAAACTATTCCGCATTGTTTCAAATGTAAACCAAACTCGTAACTCAAATATTCTCCTCCACGATCAGATTGTAGAAACTTTATTTTCTTGTTACGATGATTTTTTACTTCACACTGAAATTCTTTGAACTTTTCAAATGTTTCAGACTTATGTTTCATTAAGCAGATATACCCATATCTTCTCAAATCATCTGTGAAGGTGAGAAAATAACGATACCCACCGCGAGCCTCAATGTTCATTGGACCACATACATCAGTATGTATGATTTCCAACAAATCTGTTGCTCGCTCCATAGTTCCAGAGAACGGCGTTTTAGTCATCTTGCCCATGAGGCATGGTTCGCAAGTACCAAGTGATTCATAATTAAGTGATTCCAGAAGTCCATCAGTATGGAGTTTCTTCATGCGCTTTACACCAATATGAACCAAACGGCAGTGCCACATATAAGTTGCACTATCATTATCAACTCTTCATCTTTTGGCTTCAACATTATGAATATGTGTATCACTACTATCGAGATTCAATAAAAATAGACCACTCTTCAAGGGTGCATGACCATAAAATATATTACTCATATAAATAGAACAACCATTATTCTCTGATTTAAATGAATAACTGTCTCGCATCAAACAAGATCCAGATATAATGTTCATGCTTAACGCTGGCACCAAATAACAATTATTTAGGTCTAAAACTAATCCCGAAGGTAGATGTAGAGGTAGCGTGCCGATCGCGATCACATCGACTTTGGAACCATTTCCCGCGCGCATCGTCACCTCGTCCTTAGCCAATCTTTGCTTAATTCGTAGTCCCTGTTTCGAGTTACAAATATTAGCAATAGAACCAGTATCAAATACCCAGGTGCTACTGCGAGCATTAGTAAGGTACACATCAATAACATGTATATCACATATACCTTTGTTCACCTTGCCATCCTTCTTATCCGCCAAATACTTGGGGCAGTTCTGCTTCCAGTGACCAGTCTGCTTGCAGTAGAAGCACTCAGTCTCAGGCTTAGGTCCAGACTTGGGTTTCTTCTCTTGAGCATCAACTTGTTTGCCGATCTTTTTGAAGTTCCCCTTCTTCTTCCCTTTACCCTTTTTCTTGAAATTGGTGGTCTTGTTGACCATCAACACTTGATGCTCCTTTCTGATTTCTACCTCCGCAGCTTTTAGCAGTGCGAAGAGCTCGCGAATAGTCGTGTTCATCCCTTGCATATTATAGTTCATCACGAAGCTCTTGTAGCTCGGTGGTAGTGATTGAAGAATTCTGTCAATGACACTATCATCAGGAAGATTAACTCCCAGTTGAATCAAGTTATTATTATACCCAGACATTTTGAGTATATGTTCACTGACATAACTATTCTCTTCCATCTTGCAGCTATAGAACTTATTGGAGACTTCATATCTCTCAATCCGGGCATTTGCTTGAAATATTAACTTCAACTCCTGGAACATCTCATATGCTCCATGATGTTCAAAACATCGTTGAAGTCCTAGTTCTAAGCCGTAAAGGATGGCACACTGAACTATAGAGTAGTCATCAACACGCGACTGCCAGGCATTCATAATGTCTGCAGTTGCTGGCGCAGGTGGTACACCTAGCGGCGCTTCCAGCACGTAACTCTTCTGTGCAACAATGAGGACAATCCTCAAGTTACGGACCCAATCCGTGTAATTGCTACCATCATCTTTCAACTTAGCTTTCTCAAGGAACGCATTGAAATTCAACGGAACAACAGCACGAGCCATCTATCTACAACAAACATAAAGAAGCAAAATACTATCAGGTACTAAGTTCATGATAATTTTAAGTTCAATTAATCATATTACTTAAGAACTCCCACTTAGATAGACATCCCTCTAATCATCTAAGCGATCACGTGATCCAAATCAACTAAACCATGTTCGATCATCATGTGAGATGGAGTAGTTTTCAATGGTGAACATCACTATGTTGATCATATCTACTATATGATTCACGCTCGACCTTTCGGTCTTAGTGTTCCGAGGCCATATCTGTATATGCTAGGCTCATCAAGTTTAACCTGAGTATTCCGCGTGTGTAACTGTTTTGCACCTGTTGTATTTGAACGTAGAGCCTATCACACCCGATCATCACGTGGTGTCTCAGCACGATGATGCATACTCAGGGAGAACACTTATACCTTGAAATTTAGTGAGAGATCATCTTATAATGCTACCGTCAAACAAATAAAAATAAGATGCATAAAGGATAAATATCACATGGAATCAATATAAGTGATATGATATGGCCATCATCATCTTGTGCTTGTGATCTTCATCTCCGAAGCACCGTCATGATCACCATCGTCACCGGCGCGACACCTTGATCTCCATCGTAGCATCGTTTTCGTTTCGCCACCTATTGCTTCTATGACTATCACTACCGCTTAGTGATAAAGTAAAGCAATTACAGGGCGATTGCATTGCATACAATAAAGCGACAACCATATGGCTCTTGCCAGTTGCCGATAATTCGGTTACAAAACATGATCATCTCATACAATAAAATATAGCATCACGTCTTGACCATATCACATCACAATATGCCCTGCAAAAACAAGTTAGACATCCTCTACTTTGTTGTTGCAAGTTTTACATGGCTGCTATGGGCTGAGCAAGAACCGTTCTTACCTACGCATTAAAACCACAACGATAGTTCGTCAAGTTAGTGTTGTTTTAACCTTCTCAAGGACCGGGTGTAGCCACACTCGGTTCAACTAAAGTTGGAGAAACTGACACCCGCCAGCCACCTATGTGCAAAGCACGTCGGTAGAACCAGTCTCGCGTAAGCATACGCGTAATGTCGGCCCGGGCCGCTTCATCCAACAATACCGCCGAACCAAAGTATGACATGCTGGTAAGCAGTATGACTTGTATCACCCACAACTCACTTGTGTTCTACTCGTGCATATAACATCTACGGATAAAACCAGGCTTGGATGCCACTGTTGGGAACGTAGTAATTTGAAAAAAATTCCTACGCACACGCAAGATCATGGTGATGCATAGCAACGAGAGGGGAGAGTATGTCCACATACCCTCGTAGACCGTAAACGGAAGTGTTAGCACACCGCGGTTGATGTAGTCGTACGTCTTCACGATCCGACCGATCAAGTACCGAACGCACGGCACTTCGAGTTCAGCACACGTTCAGCTCGATGACGTCGCTCGAACTCCAATCCAGCCGAGCTTCGAGGGAGAGTTCCGTCAGCACGACGGCATGGTGACGATGATGATGTTCTACCGACACAGGGCTTCGCCTAAGCACCGCTACGATATTATCGAGGTGGAATATGGTGGAGGGGGGCACCGCACACGGCTAATAGATCTCAAGGATCAATTGTTGTGTCTAGAGGTGCCCCCTGCCCCCGTATATAAAGGATCAAGGGGGAGGAGCGGTCGGCCAGGAGGAGGCGCGCCAGGGAGGAGTCCTACTCCCACCGGGAGTAGGACTCCCTCCTTTCCTAGTCCAAGTAGGAGAGGGGAAGGAAGGGAGAGAGGAGAGGAAGGAAAGGGGGGCGCCGCCCCCCCTCCTTGTCCTATTAGGACTAGAGGGGGAGGGGCGTGCAACCAGCCCTGGCCGCCCCTCCTCTTCTCCACTTAGGGCCCATGAGGCCCATTAACCCCTCCGGGGCGTTCTGGTAACCCCCCGGTACTCCGGTATACATCTGATAACCCCTGGAACCATTCCGGTGTCCGAATATAGTCGTCCAATATATCAATCTTCATGTCTCAACCATTTCGAGACTCCTAGTCATGTCCGTGATCACATCCGGGGCTCCGAACTATCTTCGGTACATCAAAACACATAAACTCATAATATAACTGTCATCTAACTTTAAGCATGCGGACCCTACGGGTTCGAGAACTATGTAGACATGACCGAGACACGTTTCTGGTCAATAACCAATAGCGGAACCTGGATGCTCATATTGGCTCCCACATATTCTATGATCATCTTTATCGGCCAAACCCCATAACAACATACGTTGTTCCCTTTGTCATCGGTATGTTACTTGTCCGAGATTCGATCATCGGTATCTCAGTACCTAGTTCAATCTCGTTACCGGCAAGTCTCTTTAATCGTTACATAATGCATCATTCCGTAACTAACTCATTAGCTGCATTGCTTGCAAGGCTTATAGTGATGTGCATTACCGAGAGGGCCCAGAGATACCTCTCCGACAATCGGAGTGACAAATCCTAATCTCGAAATACGCCAACTCAACATGTACCTTCGGAGACACCTGTAGAGCTCCTTTATAATCACCCAGTTACATTAACATTGTGACGTTTGGTAGCACACAAAGTGTTCCTCTAGTAAACGGGAGTTGCATAATCTCATAATTGTAGGAACATGTATAAGTCATGAAGAAAGCAATAGCAACATACTAAACGATCAAGTGCTAAGCTAACGAAATGAGTCAAGTCAATCACATCATTCTTCTAATGATGTGATCCCGTTAATCAAATGACAACTCATGTCTATGGTTAGGAAACACAAGCATCTTCGATCAACGAGCTAGTCAAGTAGAGGCATACTAGTGACACTATGTTTATCTATGTATTCACACATGTATTATGTTTCCGGTTAATACAATTCTAGCATGATAAATAAACATTTATCATGATATAAGGAAATAAATAATAACTTTATTATTGCCTCTAGGGCTTATTTCCTTCACCCGGTACGTTGCACTGTGGCCACGCCCGTTCCGGGATTCGGGGGTAGCAGGCTGCACTGTAGCCACGCCCCGTCTTGTCGCTATTATATGGGTGCAAACTTTGAGGGTGCGAGGCTGGGCCGCCTAATAGGAGTCGACCACTTTGGTGGCCGTCTGCTAGGAGTCGGCCCGCTCTAGGGCTGCTCTCTGGGCCTTGCCGCCTTCCTACAGTCGGTCGCTTGGACCAGCCGGCCACAAGAAGGCGGCCCTTTGTCTTGGACGCTTGAGCGGCGCAGCCGGCCACGATGTCTTGAAACGTCATGGCGAGCGGATAAAGCTACCTGTGGTCATTTACTCCGACAGGGAGGTACATGCAATCAGGAGGAAGATACTTTCCTTTTGCTAGAGGGCTAAAATGGAAATTATTAGGATTTAGAAGAAATGCACCTTACATTGTGGAATTTTATCAAAAAACAAATACACCTTATATAAGGGAGCCGAGGGAGTGCCTCCTAAAAGAACTTTTGCTAAAAAAACTCCTAAAAGAACTTGCAGAGATTATAATTCAGAAGTCCCCCTAAAAAAGTAAGAACACGATTAGTTTGACTCTGTTGCTGGTTTGGTAGTGAGGAATGGCTAGGATCCAGGTGTAAGTGTAATATTTTTTTCTTACAGAACCATAAAACGATTGGTACGGAGCTGAGGGCTGTCGGAGAAGGACTCCATACGAGGATGCGGAAATGTGCTGCGTCGCAGACAGGCAGCGCTTCCACGTCCAACGGGGCCTCGCGGAACCACACTGAGTCGTCGGCGATGAAACAGAGTTTCCCGAAATGGATTTCGCCGTCAACCAACATGATGATCCACCTACACCATGAAACTTTGCTAGACGCCTAGCCTCAAGGTGGGCCCCAACTATCGGGGTCACGATCCTGACAATGGGTAGTAGGGGTACGAAAGAGGGGCAGAGCCTAGCTACGGCACAGGTGTAACACTTGGTGTTTTGCGAGTTCAGGCCCCTCTAGGCGGAGGTAATAGCCCTGCGTCTCGTGCCTTGAGGCTTGGTTTTTCTTGAGGGATATGATTACAGTGATTGCTTAAACCCAACACAGTAGGGGGAGTGCGGCATATATAGAGTGCGCCGCAGCTCCATCGCTCCCACGTTGTCGGGCACTTAATGCTCCTAACTACGGTAGTTACAGGTATAAAGCGCCACAACTACAACAGTTATAGGTAACGGTAGCTATGAGTCCACTTAAAGGACGACTTAGGATTCCTCGACCATTGCAGCTCTTATGTCGTCCCTCCACCTCCCTTGTCTGAGTGGTGGGAGTCGTGCCGACTGAAGATTGGTCGTCGAGTGACGTCAAGGTGTCTGAGTGGACTTCCTGGTGCGCCATTAGTAGTTTAAACTAGTAATGGCGCACTGTGACACGGTGCGTCATTAGTAGTTTTGCAAAAAAAGAATAATAAAAAAATTCAGTACTGGCGCACTCCTGGTCTGGTGCGCCATTACTAGTTAGAACTAGTAATGGCGCACTTCGGCCTGATGCGCCATTAGTATGTATGTAAAAATGAAAAAAAAATTATCACTAGTGGCGCACCTTTTGTCCGGTGCGCCATTAGTGTCTTCCACACTAATGGCGCATCACCAACTGGTGCGCCATTAGTATATAGTAGTGGCGCACTGCTTCCCAGGTGCGCCATTAGTGTCAATCCTATCTATAGCCCTTTTCCTAGTAGTGTCTTGACCTACCAATGATGGTGTGGGCCCCTAGGTGGACCGTGGACCCCATATGATAGGTTCCTCACCCTACCTGTAGCAGGTGACCTCATCATTAGCCTCCGAATCGGTTGAGATTTCGTAGGGAATAGGGATCGAGCCGTCGGTTAGGCCCGAGTGCTTCAGTGCCACTCATAATACGTTTGTAAATCGTGGTTCGTTGCTCCTTAGACGAAAACACAACGGATTCTGGACTTTAAGTTTCCTCGGGTGACCGAGTGTCGTTGACCGTCGAGAAAAACCTGGTAGCACTTATTCGTCTCTAGGAGGAGATAGACTTCATGCCCGAGTGAGGGCATGCCATTATAACCCGAGTCGCGATGACGGCTCGACTGGCTTTCGATTGTTCAGTTTGATGACGGCTCGAACGTCGTTAGATTGTTCCGTTAGATGCGGCTCATGCGAGTGCGTGTGTCCAGTCGCTTTCATCCCAGTTTTACGGTCCCATCAAATCTATTATATCCAAATAGAAACACCCACCAGCTATTTGTTCTAACATGCGGCCTATCTACATCAACAAACAACATGCAGCCACCCTCCTCAACAAATATGCTACCTCAGCAAAACAAAATCGGAAAAACCGATATGACACATGTTGCGTCAAGTTGTCGAGCAATCGCACCAGAGTTCACAAGCGAGCGATGACTTGGGTCGGCCTATTCAGCGCTTCATTGATCCCTATTTTAATAACCTTCTGCGATATATCTTGTTGGTTTTTCCGGATTTTGGAACCTTTTAGGAGGTTCTTGAACCATTTTTTTTTTATTTCTTTTTATTTTTATTTCTCCTGGTTCTTTTTTCTCCTTTTTATTTCTCTTTTCTTTTTCGTTTTCATTTCAAAATTTCAATTTATTTTCAAAAACATGTTGATGTGTTTCATAATAGTTCACAATTTTCCAACAATGTTCGTGTTTTATAATTTATTCAGGAGTGTCAAAAAATGTTCATGTTTCCAAAACTTGTTTAGGTTTTCAAATTTGATCGGGAGTTTTAAAAATGTTTATGTCTTTAAAAAATCGCATTTTCAAAATTGTTCCCGTTTTCAAAAATTATTCGTAAATTTTCAAAACCCTGTTCCTGTATTCAAAAAATGTTCTGTTTAAAAAAATCATGTTTTATAAATTTTCTTAAGAGTTTCCGAAAATATTCCTATTCAAAAAATGTACATATATTCAAAATATGTTCGTAATTTCCACAAAATGTTCAAGTTTTTAGAAAATGTTTTGAGTGAAAGTGTTCATGTTACATTAAACATTTAGTTTACTAGAACGGATTTTTTAACAAACATGAGCAAATTTTTTAATCCTGAACATTTCCCAAAAAATGAAGAATTTCTGAAGTTTTTCTAATTTTTTGTAAAAT
This sequence comes from Triticum aestivum, assembly GCF_018294505.1. Lineage (NCBI taxonomy): Eukaryota > Viridiplantae > Streptophyta > Magnoliopsida > Poales > Poaceae > Triticum > Triticum aestivum. Next base: position 714,805,738 of record NC_057813.1, read on the forward strand.
ACGAACAAGTTATGAAAACATTTACTTTACTAGGTCCGAGAGCATTTTTTGATATTTCAAACAGAAAATTCAAAAACATGAAAAGACAAAAAGAAAAAAAAGATTGGATCTGCGTTGGTATTGGTTCTTATAGGCTTGCGCTGCTATGTAATCACTAGCTTTTATTATTGAGGATGGAAAGCACGAAAAGCTTATTGGTCGATCGCTACAGTGTTCGATCCTCAGTAGTGCTTGATTTTTTGCGAATTTATAGTCACTACAGTGGTCGATCGCTGGCACATCTGCTTGCTTCGCTCGTTCGCCAGTGGGCCAGCCCAGTCGGGGCCGCCTGTGCGTTTGACCGACAGTCTACCGCATGAAATTCGAATAAAGTTCCTTGAATTTGAAAAAGTTCATTGAATTTGAAAATGTTCATTGAATTTGGAAAAAGTTCACCAATGTTGAAATAATTCATCAAAATTAAAAAAAGTTCATCAAATTTGAAAAAAATCATCGAATTTGTAAAAAAACTTCATCAATTTTGGTAAAAAAACAATATAATTTCAATTTTTTATCAATTTAGAAAAAAGTTTCACAAAATTTGAGAAAAATCACGCATTAAATAAAAAAAAGAATGAACAGAAAAAGATAAAAGAACAAAAAAACTTAAGAACTAAATAAATTACGAAAAGGAAGTATATTTGCACAAGCGAGGTCGTGGCCTTATGGTTACTGTGTAACCCAGAAGAACAATTACAAATGGGCAAAGCCCAGTAAACGTGGCTGCAGGCGCCTGTTTGCAGAATACACATTAACAGGCCCCTGCAGCGCAAAATAGGAAATGCCCAAAGTCCATGATAGAAATCGACTTTCAGCGCTTGGGATGTAGGACTTCCCGAGCAAATCTTCTTTGTTCACTTGGGCTATCTTGAGAGAGCAAATAGTTGAGGAGCGCTCCTTCGCGAGCCCCCCAACGATCACATGGGATCGGTGCTCTCAACCGCCACCATGTGTCGCGCTTTAAGCGCTCCTCCCAGATTTTATTTTATTTTCATTTTTCCGCACGTGTTTTTAACTTTTTCGGTTTTTTCAACTTTTTGGTTTTTCACTGGTTTTTCTTAGCTTTTCAATAAAAAATCAAAAAATAAAAAAATTGTGCGAAAAAACGTGTTTTCTTTTTTTTTGTTCTTGTGGGAGAAGCATGATTGTGCTTCCGCGAGAGGCATGGATTGGCATGGCCGTGCCTCTCGGAAACGAGAAAAAACTACATTTTCTCTTTTGTTTTTTCTTCCATGAGAGGCATGGTTTCGCTTCCTCGAGAGACTCTTGAAAACGGAAAAAATGTGTTTTTTTTTCTTCCATGAGAAGGTGAGAGGCATGGTCGTGCCTCTCGGAAACCAAAGAAAACGTGTTTTCTCTCTTCTTTTGTGAGAGGCACGGTTTTGCTTCCGCAGGAGGCACGGCCATAACTCTCTGAAACGGAAAAAGAATGTGTTTTCTTTTTTCCGTGAGAGACACGGTTTTGCTTCCGCGAAAGGCACGACCGTGCCTCTCAAACACGAAAAAAAATGTGTTTTTTTCTTCCGTGAGAGGCATGGTTTTGTTTTCGCGAGAGGCACGGATATGCTTCCGTGAGAGGCACGGTCATGCCTCTCGAAACGACTTCCGAAAAAGAAAAAAACATGCTCTCGGTTCGGTTTGTCTATCTGATCTTTTTCCTGAAAAAAAAGTTCATCAAAACTTATTAACATGGGATTTAGTTTTGAAGATCTCGGCGCGAGGATTCTAGCGATGAAAACGGTCCGAGATTTGCACGCGCGGTTTAATAGATAAAATATTTTGAACAAAAGGATCTACCAAAAGAAGGGAAAACTCCTAGGTTGCGACAAGTGGCACATATGTAGCACGTCACTTGTCACAACCTGAGGAGGTATGAGTGATCTTTGGAAGTAGTAATCCTAATAGTGAGCTGGCTATAGCTGCTACGTGGGCTATAGCTGCCTCCTTTGATTTTGATTTAGTGAGCTGGCTTATTGTCACGTTCCAAGCCCATTGGATGATTTAATCTGAATAATATACCCAAGCCCATTCGATGATTCAATCTGAATAATATACCCAAGCCTCTATATCAAGGGAGATCCCGTGTTTGAGCTTAAACAATTACCTGATACTTTGATATATGCTTATCTTCATGAAAAGAAGATATATCTTGTTATTATTAGTGCTAACCTTTCAGAGCATGAAGAAGAGAAATTTTTAAAAACTCTGAAAAAGCATTGTGCTGCTATTGGATATACTCTTGTTGATCTTAAGGGCATTTGTCCCACTCTATGCTAGCACAAAATAAAATTTGAGAAAGATGCTAAACCAGTTATCAATAACCAAGGACGGTTAAATCCTAAAATGAAAGAAGTGGTAAGAAATGAAATATTAAAGCTTCTGGAGGCAGGTATAATTTATCATGTTGCTGATAGTCAGTGGGTAAGTCCTGTCTATTGTGTCCCTAAGAAGGGAGGTATTACTGTTGTTCCTAATGATAAGGATGAATTGATCCCACAAAGAATTGTTACAGGTTATAAAATGGTAATTGATTTCCGCAAACTAAATAAAGCTACTAGAAAAGATCATTACGCTCTACCTTTTATTGATCAAATGCTAGAAATATTATCTAAACATACACATTTTGGCCTCGCAAAGCAGAACGTATCGCTCAAGCTTGGGGGAGGCTTAAGTCAATGTTATATTCATGCCCCAATCATGAGCTCTCAAGAGAATTTATTATTCAAAAAAATTATGCTCGGCTTTCTCTCAATAATCGCTCCATGCTCGATACCTCTTGTACTGGTTCTTTTATGATGAAGACTATTAGATTTAGATGAGGTTTATTGGAAAGAATTAAATGCAACTCTGAAGATTGAAAACTCGACGAAGGTAAGGAGTCAGGTATAACACCTAAGTTTGATTGTGTTAAATCTTTTATGGATACCGATGCTTTTCATGAATTTAGCACTAAATATGGACTTGACTCTGAGATAGTAGCTTCTTTCTGTAAATCATTTGCTACTCATGCTGATCTCCCTAAGGAGAAGTGGTTTAAATATCATCCTCCCATTGAAGTGAACGTAGTAGAACCTATTAAATTTGAAGAAAAGAATATAACTTATAATGTTAATCCTATTGTTCCTACTGCTTATATTGAGAAACCACCTTTCTCTGTTAGAATAAAGGATCATGCTAAAGCTTCAATTGTGGTTCATAAGAGTAATGCTAAAACACCTACACCCCCTGAGAAAATTAAATTTGAACCTAGTATTGCTATGGTTAAAGATCTCTTGGTAGATAATATTGATGGGCATGTTATTTACTTCTGCGATGAAGCTGCTAGAATTGCTAGACCCGATACTAAAGGTACACATAGACCTGTTGTTGGCATGCTTGTTGTTTCTGTTACAATAGGAGATCATTGTTATCATGGCTTATGTGATATGAGTGCTAGTGTGAGTGCAATACCTCATTCCTTATACAAAGAAATTATGCATGATATTGCACCCGCTGAAATAGAAGGTATTGATGTTACTATTAAGCTTGACAATAGAGATACTATTTCACCAATTGGGATTGTTAGAGATGTTGAAGTCTTGTGTGGGAAAATTAAATATCCTACTGATTTTCTTGTTCTTGGTTACCCACAAGATGACTTTTGTCCCATTATATTTGGTAGACCCTTCTTAAATACTGTTAATGCTAGGATATACTGCGAAAAGGATATTGTTACTGTTGGTTTAGGGGATATGTCTCATGACTTTAATTTTGCTAAATTTCGTAGACAACCCCATGATAAAGAATTGCCTAGTAAAGATAAAATTATTAGTCTTGCTTCTATTACCGTGCCTCCTAATGATCCTTTAGAACAATATTTGCTTGACCATGAAAATGATATGTTTATGAATGAAAGAAGGGAAATAGATGAAGTATTCTTTAAACAGGGACCTATTTTGAAACACAACTTGCCTGTTGAAATCCTAGGGGATCCTCCTGCACCTAAGGGAGATCCCATGTTTGAGCTTAAACAATTACCAGTTACTTTGAAATATGCTTATCTTCATGAAAAGAAGATATATCCTGTTATTATTAGTGCTAACCTTTCAAAGTATGAAGAAGAGAAATTATTGAAAACTCTGAAGAAGCATTGTGCTGCTATTGGATATACTCTTGATGATCTTAAGGGCATTAGTCCCACTCTATATCAGCACAAAATAAAATTGGAGAAAGATGCTAAACCAGTTGTCGATCACCAACGACGGTTAAATCCTAAAATGAAAGAAGTGGTAAGAAATGAAATACTAAAGCTTCTGGAGGCAGGTATAATTTATCATGTTGCTGATAGTCAGTGGGTAAGTCCTGTCCATTGTGTCCCTAAGAAGGGAGGTATTACTGTTGTTCCTAATGATAAGGATGAATTAATCCCACAAAGAATTGTTACAGGTTATAGAATGATAATTGATTTCGGCGAACTAAATAAAGCTACTAGAAAAGATCATTACGCTCTACCTTTTATTGATCAAATGCTAGAAAGATTATCTACACATACACATTTTCCACCTCAGATTCCAGGATATTAGATGTATACATCTGCAATATGCGATGGACCCCACTAGAGAGGATATCAACCCCCACGCCGCTCTCTTTTCTACAGCCATCTCCTTTCGCCCCACCCCATCTCTGGCCAGTTCCATGGAGGTCGGTGGTTATTCCCGGCTATGGGCGGCACGAGATCCGCCTTTTCCATCAACATCTGACACCGGATTCGGGTTCCACTATCGGCACCTACCACGGGGGGCACACAGAAGACCGGCGGCGGCGCGGTACCATGAGGCCGATGAGGAGCGAGGCCCGGATCCACTGTCGTGGGAATTGCGGGGGGCTGATCCGGCAGGGTTCCTTGATCCCGCCCACCAGAAGCCCCTCCACTGGCATCCTTGCTGCCCGGCAGCCATGCTCGCTTTTGGTGGCTCTGTTCAGCACGGGCACCATGACGGGTCATCGCGAAGGTTGTCGCCGAATACGGCGACTCCAAGCCTGACTGCCACCGGATATGGTGAGTCATGAATCCCATCTCCCCTAACCTCTCTCCATATGAACTTCATGACTTCAGATTTATTTAGCATGATTTGAACATTCTATGTTTCTTTACCACCAGATCATCGGCCTCCCCTATTACTTAATTTTTAGATATTTGAATGTTTGTGACAGAGAGCATGGGTTATAGTTATTTTTAAGAGACCGTAATCTATGAAATTACTTACCTGTAATATATTTGAATGTGGTGTTGCAAGTTGTGAAACAAACTAATGTGAAATGGTTTGTGTAACATATGTGAAATTTATATTTCAATCTGGTATACTGGATTACTTCAGTATGTGGAAGTGTTATATATTTATCAAGAAGATCGGAATGATTTTCAGTGACATGTGAATTGAAATAGCTATGTGTAGTTGAGCTATGCAAAATATGTGAAACTCCTATTTCAATGTGTTGTTGCAAGTTGTGAAACTAATTTCTGTGAAAATATATGAAATTAGATCTCTGAAATATATGAAACAACTATTTATCTTATCTATCACTTGTTATTTCAGTGAGAAATGTATTGTAACATATGAAATTACTTCCGTGTAATATATTTCAATGTGGTGTTGCAAGTTGTGAAACTAATTTATATGAAAATATATGAAATTACTACTCTGAAATATATGAAACTGTTATTTCTCTTATCTTTGATTTGTTATTTCAGTGAGATGTGTATTGAAAAAAAATTGAAATAAATTCCATGAAATATTTTTCAATGTGGTGTTACAAGTTGTGAAACTAATTTCTGTGAAAATATATGAAATTACTTCTCTAAAATATATGAAACTGCTACATGCCATATATGTAATTTGTTATTTCAGTGAGATATGTATTGAAATGTATGAAATTACTTCCTTGAAATATATGTAGTTACTTTCCTGAAATACAGAAATATATATATCGCTTACACAGCTCAGCTACACATAGGTATGTGAAATTTATATTACAATATAGTGAAACTAGATTATTTTAGGCCGTGGAAGTGTTATATACTTCTCAAAATGAATGCACTATTTGAGTTGAAATGATATTTCAGTTAGGTATGAATTGAAATAGCTATGTGTAGCTAGCTGTTTTGGAAACAAAAATGAAACTAACATTTAAAGTGAGAGAGGTTGATCCTTTGAAAAATAAGATGACGTTTATGTACATGAGTGTACAGTGAAGTGAGACTGAGTTAAGGCATATGTGTAAAGCGAGAGTCGTGGCTGGAATCATGTGGGTAGGCCCAGCTGGTGAAATACATAGGCTTAAATGAAGAAATGTGTGGAATACAGAGATACAACTTATGACAACTTTTGAGGTGGCAAGATTCTATAGGAGTGGCAACTTATGACAACTTATGACAACTTTTGAGGCTGGAGAACCACTGGTAGATCCCGGCACTGGTAAAAAAAAAGGTTTCCGGGGCCAATAGAGCGTTTAGACATATAGGAGTGGCATTGGAACACGACACCACTAGTACCAGCTTAGCACTGGCGTCATACCAGCGGCGTTCGCATGCGGCGCCACTAACAACATTTTTTCGTACACCGCTAGTAAATATTTCTGCACTAGTGTTTGTCGATTTTGTAATGGTAATATGTTGGACGCCTTATAAATAGCAGCTCTGAAGAAATACAATTGCACGCGCACACGCACAGACAAATATGATACAGTATATACATAATCCAGCAATTTTGATTGGGGAAAAAATGACACAAATCAAGAAAAGAAAATTTCTCCCAATTTTCAAAGAAGCGAGGAAATGTGTTACCATTCTAACTGAATTAAAGAACACTATATTCTTTCTTTTCTTCTAAAAGGCGAAAGACCATGTATTAAGTATCACAAACCCTTACCAAAGCATCCTTGTAGAAATTAAAAAATACATCCAAGTCCTTTGGGTTGCCGTAGTCTTCTTCCTCCTACATCCTCGGTAGAAGAACCTTGTATCAACCTAGGAGCTTTTTGAGACAGGGTCCGAGAAGTCGATGAAGACCCGAGGACTTCAGCGGCCACGATTTGCATAGCAAATCGCCGCCTCGGAGAAGAAAACACCGTAGAAGGTAACCCGGCCTAACAGTCGATAGGATTTCGCTCATTGGCTCGTTGCTATGAGGAGGAGGCTTCGATTCCGTTGTCGTGGGGGTAGAAATCAATATATGGATGGATAGTGTTAGCAAATTAGCCACGGCGAGGCACTTGTCTGACCATAGTCTGGGTAGTACAAGCACCACATCTCGCCCCCGTCGCTCCCGCGAGCGGCGGCTGGCGAGCCCCCTTCTCCCCGCCTCTAGGTCCTCCTCCTCCCACTCATCCCCTCGCCACCGCCAAAAGGTGCCGCCGGGCGAAGCCTGGCCCGCGTCAGCGGCGACGGGGACTCCTTCCCTCCTAGCGCGGCGGTGGCGGCGCGGGTCGCCCCAGCGGGCAGGGGCGTTGCGCAGCGGGCGTTGCGCAGTGGCGGGTCTGCGCGGGCTGGCGCTAGTGGCGCGGTATCTAGTCGGAGCCACGGTGGTTGCTCGGTGTCAGGGACGGGCGCACGGTGGTGGCTACTCGCGTGTGGGCCCGATATGGGCCTGGGCAGGCCTGCAGCCGATGCACGGTTCTGGCAGCTGCCTCGGAGCTCGCTCGACGAGTAGAGGCGTGGTGGTGGTAGTGGTGCTCGGCGGTGGGAGCTGTGTGGCAGGGGGCGACGGGCCTCATCGGATTCGGACCGCTGGGCGCAGGTGGTGGCCGCGGATCTGGCTCTGGCCGGTCTGGCAACGCGGGCTGTAGGGGCCACCGGTGTGCAGGCGCTTGGGCAAAGGTGGAGGAGGGACCAGCGGCCGACGTGGCGGCTCTTGGGCTCCGAGGCGGCGGCCCCGGGTGTGTTGGTGGTGGCTTCGGCCAGGAGGTGGTGCGAGTCCGGTAGCGGTGGATCGTGGGATCCTATGGCCAGAGTGAGGTCGGCCTCGGCAGGGGTGGTGGTTAGTGGACGGCGGTCGGTGGTGGCAGTTGGGCGGCACATCTCCAGGAGAAATCCTTGCTCCGGTCTTCATCGGAGCCGACGACGGCGGCGCCCGCGGGTGCCGCGATCTTTCTTGGAAGCGTCGTCGTGGAGGTGCTCCTTCTCCTTATGGCTTGGGCTCTGGAGGGAAACTTCAGATCCGCTGGATCAGGGCGATGGAGGCGTCTTCGCGTCTTTATCCTCCTTGGGGGCATCGTCTCAGAGCCGGCAATAACTCAGAGACTTGACGATGATGGCATCTTCACCGTCGATGGTGGAATCTTCGCCGCGTGGCTTGCTGAGGTGGGGCGTTGGTTTCTGTTTGGCAACGATGATGGCGCCGAGAAGAGCTTGGGTCGCGGCGTGGTCTTCGGTAGTCGGTTCTTCCCGGCGTGTCCGAGGTGCTCTTTTGGGCACGGTCGGCGCAAGTCCTGCATATTTTCCTTGTGTCGCTCGTCGTCAATGTCGGAGCTGTCGGTTGCTTGCGCGTGTGGCCATCCGTTGGCATGTGCCGTCGTGGCTTCTGTTCATGTCGGTGGCAAGGTTGGCCGGTGGTGCCAATGTCATGTGGGTTGTGTTGTATCGGTTTTAGCCCGATTTTCCGTCAATTAACCGGGCAACTCTCTTCTTCTTAATCAATGAAAATGGCAAGTCTTTTGCCTTGTTTCAAAAAAAAATCTGGGTAGTGTCCAACTATTGTATGGTCTGGAAATAGTCTAACTTGTGTCTGACTAGTGTATAGGCCAGGTTTGTGTTGTGTGCGTGCATGTGTGGCGCGGTGTGTGCGTGCGTGCGTGCACATCAGTGCATAGTGGTAGCGCTAGGTGGTTAGGATCGCGAGGTGGGGCGTGATCGCTGCGGGCTCGCCACGAGCCGTTCGCGTTCGTGCACGTAATGGACGCGAGCGGAGCGGGCCAATCGGGGTGCCAGCAAAGGTGGGAGCGTATGGGTCATGCCCAGCGCAGGCCCGGCTGTATAAAGCCTCTATCGGATCGTTGTAGCCTGGCTAGTGGAGACGAGTTCGTGCTCGAAAAGAGAAGGATCGCCGTCGTTGTAGCGGGGCGTACGTGTGCCAAAAAAATCCTCTCTGTCCACTGCTGCTTCTCCTTCCTCGTTCTCTTCTTCCTTGTGCGTCTGAGAGAGAGTCCGAGCGAGCTCCGGTGGGCTAGGGTTTAGGGCTACATACCAACAATTGGCATCAAAGCTATGGTTCAGAGGTGATCATCGGCGGGCATGTCACTTGTCCCATACGGAGGTGGCGGCGCGATGTCGCTGCACGTCCCTCCATTGACGCCGCGAACTACATGTCCTCGGCTATCAAGGTTGAGGCCATACTTGATGCCCATGGGCTGTGGTGTGCGGTGGCTCCGGCGGAGGGCGTGGCAGTTGACCCCCACAAGAGCAAGACGGCGCGGCAGCGTTGCTGGGTGTGCTATCGGAGGAGCTGCTGATGCAGGTGGCGATGAAGCCCACCGCAAAGGAAGTATGGGATTCCCTCAAGGTGTGCTTTGTCTGCGCCGATCAGGTGCACGCGGTGCGGCTCGTGACTCTCCGTGGCGAGTTTGATCGTCTTCGGATGGACGACGCCGATGAGCTGGACACGTACACCGGCAAGGTCAGTAGCATGGCGGCGAGGTACGCGATGCTCGAGGCGACCCGCGACGAAGCGGCCCTAGTGAAGAAGCTGCTCGACACCGTGCCAGACCGGCTGTACGCCGCGGTGGCCGGCATCAAGCAGTTCTGCAACATCGAGGAGATGCCCTTCGAGGAGGCTCTCGGGCGTCGGAAAGCGTTCGAGGAATGAACGAGGCGGCGCACGTAGGCCGGCGGCGAGCGAGCGGGCGATCAGTTCATGCTCACCACGACACAGTGGGCGGCCCGCCGGTGCCAAGGAAGCGGCGGTTTCAGGAACCACGACGACAACGGAGCGGCTAGCACGGCGTCGGGCAACAGAAGGAAGCGTCGTGGCCCGCTGCTACAACTGCGGGCAGCACGGTCACTCCAAGCGCGACTGCACGAGGCCTCGAAAGGCGGCAGTGGCGTCGGAGCAATCTCTCATTGCGGAGATCAACGACGACGAGCTGGAACTGCTCTAGGTCGTGGCTTAGGGGATGACTATTAGCAAATAAGCCATGGCGAGGCACTTGTCTGAGCATAGTCTGGGTAGTGTCCGACTATTGTATGGTCTGACTTGTGTCTGACTAGTGTATAGGTCAGGTCTGTGTTGTGTGCGTGCGTGTGTGGCGCGGTGTGGCGCGGTCTGTGCACACCAATGCGTAGTGGTAGCGCTAGGTGGTTAGGATCGCGAGGTGGGGCGTGATCGCTGCAGGCTTGCCGTGAGCTGTTCGCGTTCGTGCGCGTAATGACCGCGAGCGGAGCGGGCCGATCGGGGCGCCAGCAAGGGTAGGAGCGCGTGGGTCGTGTCCAGCGCAGGCCCGGCTGTATAATGTCTCAAGCCGATTGCTGTAGCCTGGCCAGTGAAGACGAGTTCGTGCTCGGAAAGAAAAGGTTCATCGTCGTTGCAGCGGGGTGTATGTGCGTCAGAAAAATCATCTTTGTCCACTGCTGCTTCTCCTTCCTCGTCTTCTTCCTTGTGCGTCTGAGAGAGAGTCCGAGCAAGCTTCGGCGAGCTAGGGTTTAGGGCTAGACACCAACAGATAGCAAGCCTTGCCGTATCCGAATTAGCCAGAGTTTTGTCGTTCGATCGGCTTCAGTTTTTGTCTCAACTCTCAAGTTCTTCTTCTTCCCGTACTTCCTAAGCCAGCAGGCCCATTTATTCCATCAGGCCAGATCGACTCCCAGATATTATTATATACTCCCTTCGTTCCTTTATGTAAGGTGTATTATTTTTGGCACGGTGATCAAGGGGCATAAATATAGAGGTGTTAGGGCAAAATTACCCTTGACAAATTTATTGATTAGTGGAAAGTAAATCAGTGTGTGCAGGAAAGTAAGAGATACATTCAATCGAGAGAGAGATTATTTCCTTATTTTGCAACAAAGAGAGTGTCAGGTGGTAGGTTCGACATATGCCAAAGGGTGGCTAATCATTGTGGGAGCTAGTAAGACGTCGTCGGTGCCTGGAAACGGGATAAGGCGAAGGCATGCACGCCGATGAATCTTACCCAGGTTCGGGGCTCCCCTAGGAGATAACACCCCTAGTCCTGCTCTGCGGGGTCTCCGCATGATCACTAAATCAACAAGTAGCTACAAGTTGCTCCTTGAGCTGTTCGGCTAGAGGAGGAAGAAGGGCAAGGCTAGCTCTACTCCTCTCTCTCTCTGTGTGTGTGTCTAACTCTAAGAGATCAACCCTTTGCATGGGTGCCCTCGGGGGTTTATATAGGCCTACCCTCCAGGGGTACAATGGTAATCCGGCCGGGTGTAGGCCCGAGCCGTCAGTGTCTACAGCCGCCGGCTTCTCCGTCGACCGCTGGGGCCCGCCGACTGGTGGGTCCCGCCGGTTGCTGGGCTCTCGGCCGATAGGTTGGGGCCAACACATGTGGGCCCTGTCAGCTGCTCATCACTGTGGCCTCTCCCCTGATGACGATGGCTTGGTCGGGGAGCGGCTGGGTACAGTGCCGCCGCCTGGTGGGCGTTCACTGTAGCCACACCCCGTCTTATCTAGTTAATGATGCACAAACTTCTAGGGAAGGGGAGGGTCAGCTGTTGGGAGCCGCCCTCCTCCTATACCGACCGGTCTACGCGTGCCGCCTTCTGGTATCTCAATGGCAAGTAGGGCCCGCCGCCTGCGGGCTGTACTGACAGCCCGTCGTGGGAGTATGGCAGCTCTGCCGTGGATGATGTCATAGTTAACGTGGCAACAGTGCCGCGCCAGGCTAGGGATGGTCGCCCGGTACGTTGCACTATGGCCACGCCCGTTCCGGGATTCGGGGGTGGCAGGCTGCGCTGTAGCCACGCCCCGTCTTGTCGCTATTATGTGGGTGCAAACTTTGAAGGTGCGAGGCTGGGCTGCCTGCTAGGAGTCGGCCTGCTCTGGGGCTGCTCTCTGGGCCTTGCCGCCTTCCTACAGCCGGCCGCTTGAACCAGCCGACCACAAGAAGGCGGCCCTTTGTCTTGGACGCTTGAGGGGCGCAACCGGCCCCGATGTCTTGAAATGTCATGGGGAGCGGATAAGGCTACCCGTGGTCATTTACTCCGACAAGGAGGTACATGCAATCAGGAGGAAGATACTTTCCTTTTGCTGGAGAGCTAAAATGGGAATTATGAGGATTTAGAAGAAATGCACCTTACATTGTGGAATTTTATCAAAAAACAAATACACCTTATATAAGGGAACGGAGGGAGTGCCTCCTAAAAAGAACTTTTGCCAAAAAAAACTCCTAAAAGAACTTGCAGAGATTATAATTCAGAAGTCCCCCTAAAAAAGTAAGAACATGATTAGTCGTTTGACTCTGTTGCTGGTTTGGGAATGAGGAATGGCTAGGATCCAGGTGTAAGTGTAATATTATTTTCTTATAGAACCATAAAAAGGATTGGTACGGAGCCGAGGGCTGCCGGAGAAGGACTCCATACGAGGATGCGGAAATGTGTTGTGCCGCAGACAGGAAGCGTTTTCACGTCCAACGGGGCCTCGTGTAACCACACTGAGTCATCGGGAAACTGAGTGTCCCGAAATGGATTTCGCCGTCAACTAACATGATGATCCACCTACACCGTGAAACTTTGCTAGACGCCTAGCCTCAAGGTGGGCCCCAACTATCGGGGTCACGATCGTGACAATGGGTAGTAGGGGTACGAAAGAGGGGCAGAGCCTAGCTACGGTGCAGGTGTAACACTTGGTGTTTTGCGAGTTCAGGCCCCTCTAGGCGGAGGTAATAGCCCTGCGTCTCGTGCCTTGAGGCTTGGTTTTTCTTGAGGGATATGATTACAGTGATTGCTTAAACCCAGCATAGGAGGGGGAGTGCGGCTTATATAGAGTGCGCCGCAACTCCATCGCTCCCACGTTGTCGGGCACTTAATGCTCCTAACTACGGCAGTTACATGTATAAAGCGCCACAACTACAACAGTTAGAGGTAATGGTAGCTATGACTCCACTTAAAGGACGACTTAGGATTCCTCGACCATTGCAGCTCTTACACCGTCCCTCCACCTCCCTTGTCCGAGTGGTGGGAGTCGTGCCGACTGAAGATTGGTCGCCGAGTGACGTCAAGGTGTTTGAAAGGACTTCCTCGTACGTGCATATGAACACGAGTGTGGTCTTGATACCTACCAATGATGGTGTGGGCCCCTAGGTGTACCATGGACCCCATATGACAGGTTCCTGACCCTACCTGTAGCAGGTGACCTCATCATTAGCCTCCGAATCGGTTGAGATTTCGTAGGGCATAGGGATAGAGCCTTCGGTTAGGCCCGAGTGCTTCAGTGCCACTCATAATAATACGTTTCCGAATCGTGGTTCGTTCCTCCTTAGACGAAAACACAACGGATTCTGGACTTTAAGTTTCCTCAGGTGATCGAGTGTCGTTGACCGTCGAGAAAAACCTGGTAGCACTTATTCGTCTCTAAGAGGAGATAGACTTCATGCCCGAGTGAGGGCATGCCATTATAACCCGAGTCGCGATGACGGCTCAACTGCCTTTCGATTGTTCCGTTTGATGACTGCTCGAACGCCGTTAGATTGTTCCGTTAGATGCGGCTCATGCGAGTGTGTGTGTCCAGTCGCTTTCATCCCAGTTTTACAGTACCATCAAATCTATTATATCCAAATAGAAACACCCACTAGCTATTTGTTCTAACATGCGGCCTATCTACATCAACAAACAACATGCAACCACCCTCCTCAACAAATATGCTACCTCAGCAAAACAAAATCAGAAAAACCGATATGACACATGTTGCGTCAAGTTGTCGAGCAATCGCACAAGAGTTCACAAGCGAGCGATGACTTGGGTCGGCCTATTCAGCGCTTCATTGATCCCTATTTTAATAACCTTCTACGAAATATCTTGTTGGTTTTTCCGGATTTTGGAACCTTTTAGGAGGTTCTTGAACCATTTTTTTGTTTTTGTTTTTATTTCTTTTTATTTTTATTTCTTCTGGTTCTTTTTTCTCCTTTTTATTTCCCTTTCCTTTTTCGTTTTCATTTCAAAATTTCAATTTATTTTCAAAAAATGTTGATGTGTTTCATAATAGTTCACAATTTTCCAACAATGTTCGTGTTTTATAATTTATTCCGGAGTGTCAAAAAATGTTCATGTTTCCAAAACTTGTTTAGGTTTTCAAATTTGATCAGAAGTTTTAAAAATGTTTGTGTCTTAAAAAAAATCACATTTTCAAAATTATTCCCATTTTCAAAAATTATTCGTAAATTTTCAAAACCTGTTCCTGTATTCAAAAAATGTTCTTTTTAAAATAATCATGTTTTAAAATTTTCTTAAGAGTTTCCGAAAATATTCCTGTTCAAAAAATGTACATATATTCAAAATATGTCCGTAATTTCCATAAAATGTTCAAGTTTTTAGAAAATGTTTTGAGTAAAAGTGTTCATATTACATTAAACATTTAGTTTACTAAAACGGATTTTTTTACAAACATGAGCAAATTTTTTAATCCTGAACACTTCCCAAAAAAAAGAATTTCTGAAGTTTTTCTAAATTTTTGTATACGAATAAGTTATGAAAACACAGCCATTTTTTATTTTTTTTAAATGAAAACACGAATCTTTTCTGAATTTGTGAACAAATTTCAGGTTTGAGAGCATTTTTTGATATTTCAAACAGAAAATTCAAAAACATGAAAAGACAAAGAGAAAAAAAAATGGATCTGCGTTGGTATTGGTTCTTATAGGCTTGCGCTGCTATGTAATAACTAGCTTTTATTATCGAGGATGGAAAGCACCAAAAGCTTATTGGTCGATCGCTACAGTGTTCGATCCTCGGTAGTGCTTGATTTTTTTGCGAATTTATAGTCGCTACAGTGGTCGATCGCTGGCACATGTGCTCGCTTCGCTCGTTCGCCAGTGGGCCAGCCCAGTCGGGCCGCCTGTGCGATTGACCGACAGTCTACCGCATGAAATTTGAATAAAGTTCGTTGAATTTGAAAAAGTTCATTGAATTTAAAATTGTTCATTGAATTTGAAACAAAGTTCACCAATGTTGAAAAAATTCATCAAAATTAAAGAAAGTTCATCAAATTTGAAAAAAATCATCGAATTTGTAAAAGAACTTCATCAATCTTGGTAAAAAAAACAATATAATTTCAAATTTTTATCAATTTAGAAAAAAGTTTCACAAAATTTGAGAAAAATCATGCATTAAATAAAATAAAAAAGAATGAACAGAAAAGGATAAAAGAACAAAAAAACTTAAGAACTAAATAAATTATGAAAAGGAAGTATATTTGGACAAGCGAGGTCGTGGCCTTATGGTTACTGTGTAACCCAGAAGAACAATTACAAATGGACCAAGCCTAGTAAACGTGGCTGCAGGCGCCCGTTTTGCAGAATACACATTAACAGGCCCATGCAGCGCCAAAATAGAAAATGCCCAAAGTCCACGATAGAAATCGACTTTCAGCGCTTGGGCTGTAGGAAGTCCCTCATTTACTACACGTGGTCCCGAGCCAAATCTTCTTTGTTCACTTGGACTATCTTGAGAGAGCAAATAGTTGAGGAACGCTCCTTCGGGAGCCCCCAACGATTACATGGGATCGGTGCTCTCAACCGCCACCATGTGTCGCGCTTTAAGCGCTCCTTCCAGATTTTATTTTATTTTTATTTTTTCGCACGTGTTTTTAACTTTTTCGGTTTTCAACTTTTCGTTTTTCACTGGTTTTTCTTAGCTTTTCAATAAAAAATCTAAAAGAATAAAAAAATTATGCGAAAAAACGTGTTTTCTCTTTTTTATTTCTTGTGGGAGAAGCATGGTTGTGCTTCCGTGAGAGGCATGGATTGGCATGGCCGTGCCTCTCGGAAACGAGAAAAAACTGCATTTTCTTTTTTTTTTCTTCCATGAGAGGCATGGTTTCGCTTCCTCGAGAGGCACTTGAAAACGTAAAAAAATGTGTTTTTTTTCTTCCATAAGAAGGCGAGAGGCATGGTCGTGCCTCTCGAAAACGAAAGAAAACGTGTTTTCTCATATATTTTTTGTGAGAGGCACGGTTTTGCTTTCGCGGGAGGCACGGCCATAACTCTCTGAAATGGAAAAAGAACGTGTTTTCTTTTTTTTCTGTGAGAGACACGGTTTTGCTTCCGTGAAAAGCACGACCGTGCCTCTCAAAAACGAAAAAATAATGTGTTTTTTTCTTCCGTGAGAGGCATGGTTTTGTTTCCGCGAGAGGCACGGATTTGCTTCTGCGAGAGGCACGGTCATGCCTCTCGAAACGGCTTCTGAAAAGGAAAAAAAATCATGCTCTCGGTTCGGTTTTTCTGTCCGATCTTTTTCGTGAAAAAAAAGTTCGTCAAAACTTATTAACATGGAATTTAGTTTTGAAGATCTCGGCGCGAGGAATCTAGCGATGAAAACGGTTCGAGATTTGCACGCGCGGTTTAATAGATAAAATATTTTGAATAAAAGGATCTACCAAAAAAAGGAAAAACTCCTAGGTTGCGATAAGTGGTGCATATGTAGCGCACCACTTGTCACAAACTGAGGAGGTATGAGTGATCTTTGGAAGGAGTACTCCTAATAGTGATTTCGCTATCTTTACTAAGTATTGCTACGTGGGCTATAGCTGCCTCCTTTGATTTTGATTTAGTGAGCCGGTGCCAAAAAAACGCCCCAGTCGCGCCCCCAGGACTAGGAAAAACGCTGGTTCGGCCCTTTTTTCGCCTGGGGGGCCTGTTGGGGGCGCGGCTGGAGATGCTCTTACCCCCACCCTACCAGCCATCCCATCTGGTTCTAATTGTAGGCTGTGATTAACAAGTTCAGTTGTAAAACTAGTTGATTCATCTCCCCCATGCCCGATAGGGAAAAACAGCCAGATAATTCCAATTTTCATGCATGGCCCGGAATATAGCTAGCCAAGCCGTTTTAAACTACTGGCTACCTTCCAGATCTAGCCTCCCGTATGCATGCGCACATATGCTTAAACTGTATATACTAGTTCACACTACATATTCTCTTTTGAAAAACTTCATTACTTACACACAGAAACATGTAGATACTTGACACTACATACTCTTCGGGAGTATATAATTCCTTTTGGTTCGAAGAAAAGTATATATGATTGCTTAATTTCAGAAGAAAAAATACCACATACTCTCGTTTCTTGAACGTACACACATACTACAACTAAAGGTAGTATGACATTCCATTATTCAAAAAACGTACTATATACTAAATAAAAAATATAACCTTTTCGTACACACATACTAAAACTAAAGGTAGTATGCCGTTCCATTATTCAAAAAATGTACTATATACTAAATAAAAAATATAACCTTTTCTTGAACGTACACACATATGTAGGAGTTATCAGGAACACCAACTTATCCATTTACCAGTGATCTCCTGGCCAGCCCCTCCACATGCACTAAGCTGGCGTTTGGTTCTCAGGCTATCCCCCAGTGGGATAGGGATAAACAGATTTTCAGGGGATGCCATGTGTTTGGAAGGAAGGATGTGATGGCTGGGGATAACCCTAAATCCAACTTCACCCTCGAACCAAACACCCCCTTAGTATACACGTTGGGTGATGGTGCTCAAGACGAACCACGTTGGTCCAATAGGCGTATCTTGGGGTCTCTTTGCTTCGGGTTGTCATTTGCATGAGATTCTGCGTGCCCCCTCAGCATGTCCCTCCTCGGCCTGGTGAAGTCAATATCATAACCAAACAGTAGGAAAAAGTAAGGGTTTGTAAAAAAATACGTGGGGGCTGGTAGATTCACATTCGCAAAAAAAAAAGTGATCCACATTCGCAGTGTTTGGTAGTGGCTATGTGCTGCAAGTGTGAGAGAGCCATTCAAGGTGTCATGAAATCTTTCTTGCTTGCATCAGAAGAAATAGCCGATTCGGCCGTTTCTCGGGTGCCACGTTTTGAGGTGCTTTGAGCAATATGCTAAGCGAAGACGGGTAGATTGCTCAATAGCAGCAAAGGTGACTGATTGCTCAATAGTAACTTTCATGCAAGCCCACCTATCTTTTACGCGAACCAAACATAACACGTCATTGTTGTACTCCCTCCGTTTCTTTTTAGTCTGCATATAAGATTTGGTCAAAGTCAAGCTTTGCATAGTTTGACTAACTTTATATTAAAAATATCAACATTCATAATATGAAATCGACATTTTCAGATGCACCATGAAATGTATTTTTATATTATATAGTTTAAGTATTATAGATGTTTATGTTTTTTAATATAAATTTAGTCAAACTTTATGTAGTTTGACTTTGATCAAAACTTATACGCGGAGTAAAAGAAACGGAGGGAGTATCTTGTGCAGAGTATCTTGATAGACGCCAAACCATTATCTGATCCATCTTGGCAGCAGGTAGGTAGGCGCGTCTTGCTGTTCCACACACAAGACGAGATGTAGTACGCAGCATCTTCTTGGTGCCTTGCTCTTGGAGCACGTGAGCCATGTCGTTTGTGGCAAGGCGCTAGGCAAATGCACATGAGACGCACATGCTGGCACACGCGCACATCTTAGGAACTCTGAAAATAAAGAAATGAGAAAAAGAGTGGTATTAGTTCAATAACTATCGCTAACGGGCGGTCGGTTCTGATGGTGGTGACTCAAACGAACATTCATTTTCAATGTAAAATATTATCACATATGTCCTTGTTTTTATTCTTGTTAGTCACTACTATCGTGCGGTGTTTAATTGGGCTTAGTGGAGGCGCCGAGCCCACCCTGAAATTCAAGGGGGGCAGGATGGGTATTTGGTTAAGGTGGAAGGGACGTTCGTGGGCTACATAAGAAGCTTACGTAAGTCTAGCATTTTCGCCCTCTTCCCTTCCCTCCCTCCTTCAAGAAAATCGACCACCTTCATTGATGGGAAAGGCAGCGCATGACAGGAATCTCACATGTGGTGGTGCAAGGACCTCCTACTCCTAGTCTCCGGGTGGTAGCACAAGAGAACGGCTAAAAGCATCTACAACCGTACGCCCATTATCTGCGACAGTTGCCCTTTGGACTATCATTGATTGCATTTTTTGTCGGTAGCTTACCAAGCGGATCACTTGGTGCCCTTTGGACTATCGACGCAATGGTATGATGACGACTATTCGACGCAATGGTACAAACTATATGTTGGGGGCCATTTTTGTGTTCTTACTTTTTATTTGGACGATGGCATCGACCATCATATCTGCTGGAGATGCACTGAGATTTGACTATACAACGTTCTTTTTGGAAAAGGAGAAATTCACGGCCTCATGACCTCGACGTTACGTGTGTCGAAACAAATGCATCGGCCGGGCGGCCGGTGATCTCACAAATACTAAGTCTTTTGTCCATTCCTCCAACGCATCTTTGATTTCATACCTAGGTCGCATGTTCTTTGATGCTCACTGCAAACCATGGAGTGTACCGCCCGTCTATATATCAAGCTGCACACTGATCGGTCAATGGCATCACGAAAATGGAGGACGTCGTGTACCTCGTCCTGGCCCTCGCGTCGCTGCTCGTCGTGCTGCTCGCCAGGCGGTGGAGGCACAGCTCGCCGGAGGGCGAGGACAAGCTGCGGCTGCCGCCAGGGCCGTGGACGCTGCCGGTGATCGGCAGCATCCACCACATCGCCGGGGCGCTCCCGCACCAGGCCATGCGCGACCTGGCGCGGCGGCACGGGTGGCCCGTCATGCTGCTCCGGCTCGGCGAGGTGCCCACGCTGGTGGTGTCGTCCCGGGAGGGCGCGCGCGAGGTGATGAAGACCCACGATGCCGCCTTCGCCACGCGCCCGCTGAGCTCCACCGTGCGCGTGCTCACCAACGGCGGCCGGGACATCATCTTCGCGCCCTACGGGGAGCACTGGCGCCAGATGCGCAAGATCGCCGTCACGGAGCTCCTCACGGCGCGGCGAGTGCTCTCCTTCCGTGCCATCCGGGAGGAGGAGGTCGGCGCCATGCTCCGGGCCGTCGCGTCCGCCGCCGGGGACGGGGACGCGATCGACATGCGCGCGCGGCTGTCGGTGCTCGTGGCAGACACCACGGTGCGCGCCGTCATGGGCGACCGGTGCAAGGACCGCGACGTGTTCGTCCGGGAGCTCGACCGCTCCATCGGCCTGGCCGGCGGGTTTAACCCGGCCGACTTGTGGCCGTCGTCGCGGCTCGCCGTCTGGGCCAGCGGCGCCGTCCGCCGCGCCGAGGAGTGCCGCGACATCGTGTTCGGGATCCTGGACGGCATCATCGCTGAGCACCAGCAGAGGATGGGCACCGTCGACGGCGACGACGAGGACCTCATCGACGTGCTCCTGAGGGTGCAGAACGACGGCAGCCTCCAGCTCCCTCTCGACATGGACTCCATCAAAGCCGTCATCTTCGTAAGCAACCTCCAACGCCTACATATCTCGCTCTGCCATGCCATCACGGAAAATATCCTGTGGAGCATAGGCTTAGGTGCACCTCCTTATCACGCGCATATATAATATACGCAGGACATCTTCGGCGCCGGTAGCGAGACATCGGCGACGACGCTGGAGTGGATAATGGCGGAGCTCGTGAAGAACCCGAAGGTGATGAAGCGGGCGACGACGGAGGTGCGGCGAGCCTTTGAGGCCGGCGGCAAGGTGGTGGAACAAAAACTTGGGGAGCTGGTGCCGTACCTGCACCTCGTGATCCGGGAGACGTTCCGACTGCACGCGCCAGTGCCGCTGCTGCTCCCGCGGGAGTGCCGGGAGGAGCCGGCGTGCCGGGTGCTGGGCTACGACGTGCCGCGGGGCACCCAGGTGCTGGTGAACGTCTGGGCGCTGGGCCGCGACGAGCGGTACTGGCCGGATGCGCCCGAGGAGTTCCGGCCAGAGCGGTTCGAGGTTGAGGGCGGCGGGTCGGCGGCGGGGGTGGACTTCAGGGGCGCGGACTTTGAGCTCCTGCCTTTCGGTGCCGGGAGGAGGATGTGCCCCGGGATGGCGTTCGGGCTGGCCAACGTGGAGCTGGCGCTGGCCAGCCTACTGCTGCACTTCGACTGGGAGGCGCCCGGCGTGGCTAACCCTGCCGAGTTCGACATGACCGAGGCGTTCGGCATCACCAACAGGCGGAAGGCCGGACTCCTGCTCCGCCCCATCCTGCGTGTGCCCGTCCCCGTTCCCGTACCCGGTGTCTAGCTAGTTGATTCACGTACATGTGTGTACTCCTTTAAGTGTACTTTTAACTTTATTGGAGAATCAAATTATATTAAAGTTTGACCAAATATATCAATGTTTGTGAAAATAAATAGTTATATAATGAAAGTATATTTTATCATGAATATAATGCTAGTAATTTAGTGGCATAAATGTTGGACTATTATTATATGAATGAGATCAAATATAAAAAAAAGTTTGATTTTTTAACAAAGTTGGAAATGCATTTTTTAAAGGACGGACGGAGTATGCGGAAAACAAACCGTCATCAATGTATTTGATTGGTTCAATTTGTGGTTGTTCAATCTACTTGACAATGTCCTGTAAAATAACAATGCGAGATGGACTTGTTTAAAAAAAGACAAGTATGATTTTTCTACAGACCCGGTTTCTACCTGGTAGTGGGATGGCGCACAGTTTGTTTGGGGATGTGTGCATGTATCGCTCTATTATGGCAATATCACATATTGTTTGACACATATATGTCACACTACCTTCTCTCTTCTTTAATCAAGCTATTCTTTTTATCCATCTTCTGTGACATGTGGGACAGCTAGCGAGGAAGCCCCACGATAGTGACTAGCGGGTATG
This sequence comes from Triticum aestivum, assembly GCF_018294505.1. Classification (NCBI taxonomy): domain Eukaryota; kingdom Viridiplantae; phylum Streptophyta; class Magnoliopsida; order Poales; family Poaceae; genus Triticum; species Triticum aestivum. The sequence continues at coordinate 714,827,642 of NC_057813.1, forward strand.
TTTGAAGTACTCCCTCCATTTCATAATAGATGATCCAACTTTGTACTAACTTTGTATTTGGGTCGAACGGAGGGAGTAAAAAAGATTACATCCCATCAACCCATATTTTTCAGTCTGATTACATAGTTTGTAGTATCAATTATATCTTTTAAACAAAATATCAGATTGACAAACCGTTTGGATATTAGTACTCACGATATTTAAGTCTTCAAAACAAGATCATTTTGTTTAGTGTGTATTTTAAAAACATTAGCATATTTGTTCCAGGAGTACGGCCCTAGGAAGATGCTGCCAGCTGCAAAGGTTGACCACCTTAACAATTGGCTAGCTTTTGTCATGTAGCTAAGTACTATCATTAGCATAGTAATGTCTTTGTCTTCTTTAAAACCGGTTTGAGGCGTCCAACTGTGTCAAACTTTTTGACCGCTCGGTGACCGGTCCATCCGCCAGGACATTTAAAGCCGGTTTAAGTCGTCCGATGCTCTTATTTGATTAAACAAACAAGTTTATGGCCTAAATCTAAATCTGAACACTTTTCAAGTTCTTGGTTCGCTCTCCGTGTACCATCATGTGCACCACCCTCCAGTAACGACAATTTTGGCATGCATCGACGCTCCAGGGGTATGGCGCCAAGAAGATGCTGCGTGCTTGCCAGCTGCAAAGGTTGAACACCTTAACAATTGGCTAGCTTCTGTCATGCATCGGCTGATGGCTAAGTACCATGATTAGCATAATAACATGTCTTTGTCCTCTCTGGGTGAAGAATATGGCGGCTAGCACCAAAGAACGTACACAAGAATCAACTGTCAAACAAGACATGCGTGTTTCAAATAACAAAAACGGTGTACCAGGTCTGGTGACGGGGATGATGCGACGTGACCTCCGGCCGGCTGCCGGCCGGCTGCGGTACCAAAGAAAAGACAGCTACGAAATAATAGTGTGTGGAATGTGAAGCGATAAGAAAAAACTATGGTTGCTTTGTAAATCTAAAGGATGTAGATGCTTGAGGCAGTGGAGATGACTATCTCTGGTTTTGCTTCTTGTTTTCGTCTCAGCTGGAAACGTTAACCGTCACTTATTCGCCTTGTTCTAGACTTAGTGTGCACGTTTTGGTATTGTGATTGATTGTGATAATTTTGCCGGACTATTTTCACAAGTTTATCATTCGGTTAACCAGCCATTTCTTGCCTTTGTGACTATTTTGTACATCCTGTTGTAATATAAGGTCATCTGTTCCATGATAGTGCTCTTTTCGTCAGCGGTAAGTCCCACTCATTGGCTAGGTGGCAAGGTCACAACATTTCCAAGGTGAAACACACAGTTGTTGCCTCATATATTTCTTGGCATAAAAATAAATTAATTTTATATCACTCAAATAAAGTCCCATCCTCAACTTCCTCCATTCGTGGCCTCGTTTCTCGGCCACTGGTGCCCCTCGGCCATGCCATCGAAATTGGCGAGCTAGGACAACCCCACCTTACTCATCCCCGCCCTTCTCACCCACTCGCCGCCACCACGTACACTCTTATAAACTAGGTACCTTGAAGTCATCATGTCTAACTTTTGTTTTTTTGCTTTTAAAAGTTCCTTGAATATCTTTTTATGGGGTGGAGACTTTTTTTTAAGAATAGTGGATTTAAATGATTTTCTAACAGTGGTCCACGAAGGAGCACCTATGTGCTGCTTGGTGTGAGACAAACAACTGCCTCGCCTATAGGGTGTTGTGGTGAGCTGGCCCAGTAGGACGTGAGTTGTCACGCAGACGTCAACTTCCCCCCTATTGTTTACTTTCATTTATATTATAAATGCATATATTTCAAAAACCTAAATTTACTTAAAAAAATTCAAATCTATGAATTCGATTTTTTTTATCATAGTGCAGTTTTAAAAATGTTGATAGCTTTAAGAAATATTTTCACATTGAAAAGTGGTTCCCGCATTTAAAAACATGGTGTGAAGTTTTTAAAAAAATTATGTGCATACAATGTAAAAAAAGGTTCCCGCATTTCAAAAACTGATATGATTAGAAGACCCCCTGTCCTCTGCATGCGGCCCGAAAATATGTATGGGTGGCGTTTGATGTGTTCAAATCTCGAACGCACAACTTCGATGGAGCACCAACTGCATTACAAACCGAACACCGTACCCCCAAGCCCGGCACACAGAGCAAGATGTACGATGCTTGAGGTAGTCGAGATGACTATCTTTAGTTTTGCTTCTTGTTTTTCTCTCAGCTGGAAACGTTAATCGTCACTTGTTGGCCTTGTTCTAGACTTGGGAGCATTTTAGTTTTGTGATTGATTGTGATAATTTTGCCGGACTATTTTTGCCAAGTTCATCATCCGGTTAACCAGCCATTTCTTACCATTGTGGCTATTTTGTACATTCTATTGTAATATAAGGTCATTTGTTCCATCATAGCGGTCTTTTTGTTGGCGGTAAGTCCCATTCATTGGACAAATGGCAAGGTCACAGAGTTTCCTAGGTGAAACACACATTTGTTTCCTCGTATTTCTTATTATAGAAATATAATTTTTTTTATCACTCAAACAGAGCCCCATCCTCAGCTTACTCCCTTCGCGACCATGTTTCTCGGGCATGGGTGCCGCTTTGGCCATGCATGCCATCGAAATTGGCGAGTTGTGGCAACCCCGCCTTACTCATCCCGCCCCTCCCACCTACTTGTTGCTGCCACATACACTCTTATAAACTAGCTACTTTAAAGTTGTCATGTCTAACTTTGGTTTTTGCATTTAAAATTTCCTTGAATATCTTTTCTGGGGGTGGAGACTTGTTTTTTTCCCAAGAATAGTGAATTTAAATGATTTTCTACCAGTGGTCCACAAAGGAGCACGTATGTGTCGCTTGCTTTGAGGAAAACAACTGCCTCACATATAGGGCGCCATGCTGGGCGGCCCAGTAGGACGCCTTTATATTTTAAATGCATATATTTGAAAAATTAAATTTACTTAAGAAATTCAAATCCATGAATTCAAAAAAGGTTATCATAGTATAAAAACAGATTCAGTGCAGTTATCAAATATGTTGATAACTTTAACATATATATTTTTCACAATGAAAAAAGTTCCCGCATTTAAAAAAATTATCTGGGTTTTTCAAAAATATGTATATGCAATGTAAAAAAAAGGTTCCCGTGTTTAAAAAATGATGTGTTTTTCCTAAAATGTGTATACAATGTAAAACAATATTTCTAATGTAAAAAAAAGTTCCATACCATTACAAGATGTACTTGACATTTTAAGGAAATATTACCGCATTTCAAAAACCATTATGAATTTTTTTTGAAATTTTATAGAGAATGTGAAATGTTTATGCAGGTTAGAAAAACTTTATTTCCATTAGAAAAGTGTTCGTGATATTTAAAAAAATATTCATGATGTTTCCATTAAATGTCTGTGAAATTTTCAGAAATGTTTATATAATGAGAAAAATCATGTCACATAGTTTAAGAACAGGTTTATTGACATTAAAAAAAAATGTACAACGTGTATTTTAAAAATATGACCGTCTATTTGAAAAGGTTTTCAAAACATGTATTTTAAAATAAATGTAGATCATGTTTTTGAATAATATCCAACCTGCATCAAAAATGTTTCACGTGTGATCCAAAAATGTGCATTGTGTACCAAGAAAAAGTAGACATGTGTTGACATAAAGTAAACTGATAAAGAGTTAAAAAAAATGACAAAAAACAAAATTAAAAGCAAAGAAAACTGAATAATCAAGAAAAAACAAAGAAAATAACAGTATAACAAATAAAGAATGATAAAAAAACCAATAAGGAAACAAAATAAAGAAAAGTAAAATGAAAAAATAAACAGATAAAACCAAAGAAAAAACAAGAGAGAAAAAACAAAGAAAACCCATACAAGAGTGAAACTACAGCGCGATATGATTGGCTGCCAGCGACCGTGCTAATGGGCTGCCCCCCTAGTCGTTGCTACTAGACGATTTCAATTAGGAACCAGCACGGGCTGGATATATCAATTTGCCGAAATGACGAACTAAGGTGTGCACCACTTGTCGCAATATTAAAGTTTTCTTTTTTCATAGATCCCTTTATTCAAAGGTTTTATCTCTTAAACTGTACGTCTAAATTTCAAACCGTTTTCACCTTTGCATTCCTCGCGTCGAGATCCTCAAAATTATATCCTATGTTGATAGGTTTTGACGAACATTGGTTTTTTTTACAAAAAAAAGGACCAAAAAAACAGACAATAAAACCAAACCAAATCGGATGCGGATTTTCGTGCTGAATTTTTTGATATATTATACGTTTTTTCTGACATCGTATGCAAAAGTTATAGCCGTTTTACATTTTCCCTATACTTTTTGCAAAACATGTCCAAATTTAAGTTTTTTAATTTTCCTAACTAGTAGATGTAGTAATAGAACTACATCTCGAAGAATTTTATTTTTCGAAATTTTTATCATTTTCTTTTGTATTTTTTAAAACTGAAATGGCGATACACGCGCGGGGAGGGGGGAGGTAGAGTTTGAAAATTGCCCTATAGTCCCGGTTGTGTCTCCAACCGGGACTATAGGTCAAACCCCTTTAGTACCAGTTCGTGCTACCGAAACCGCGCCTCACCGACCCCAAGCGGTCGTGGCCGAGGGCCACCGCGCGGGCAAGGCGCTGCTGTGCACACTATGTACGTGGTACCGCCAGCGGTCGGGAGGACCAGTGCGCCGCGGTCAAGGTCGCCGAGAGATGTGCTGCGCGGTCGCGTACCAGCAGCCGCGCGCCACCGTCGACACGGCTTCCACGCCGATCCCAGGCCTCGCACCGAGCAGTCGGACGCGTGAGTGAGCAACGCCGTTGCCCCTCCGCCAACCATTGCAGTGACGTCGCACCGCCATGACCTGCTTATGGTAAATAGTACTTGTTGCTTGGAGTACTACACGCTCGATCCGAGAGATTCAATTTTAGTTGAGAGCTTCGTTCCTTTTTTCCATATAGATGCCAACGCCTCTGTTCTTCTTGGCTTCCTGTTCGAGTGGCCCAAACGCCGCTGGAGCGAATCATTAAGCGGTGTTCCGTAGAGGAGGGTGACTCATAGGCCGCATGTATACTGAACAATTGAAATGTAGTTATGTATTTTGGTACATATGGTTGTTGTTTATTGTGTCCCTTGCCTGTGTTGGAGCAACATCAAGTTTAGCTGGCGAGAAATGCGATGCCGTTGCGCTGTAAGCGTCAACATTTTTGTGGGAAGCCCCATCTAGAGGTCGGCAATCACGGAATGATCATAAATCGTTGCAGGCCTCTGGGCTAGGGTAGGATTCTCAGCTGGTTAGGATTGTGTGTGGCAAACTCATGGCGAAAGGGAAGGGATGGCCGGGCCTTGTCAACATGGGAGACCTCCTTGTTAGGCCTTGTACAATGAGAGGTGCTTAGAGAGATGCTTAGAAAAATAAACCGGATTTTTCTGAAGCACCGGTGTCTATTCCTACAGGAAAGACACTTAGTTAAGCGTCTATCCTGTACAAATAAGCACCGGTGCTTAAAAAAAGCCTGATTTATTTCTCTAAGCACCTCTTCTAAGCACCTCCCATTGCACAAGGCCTTAGGATGGCTCGGGTGTGGGTGTACGTTGATTCAGCCCCCGAGTAAGAGTGAGTGGTCATTGGATACAGACATACAACTCCTACAGGGGCCGGCGCGGTACAAAAAACGATAGAGCCCCCGAACCCATCTCATAGAAGGATCTCTTCGACTCTCCTAGAAACTTAACACGGTGAGGTTAATGTACAGGCTATTCATGTTACCGCAGGTCATGTATAAAAAGTTTGATTTGATTAAGGTGCTAAGGTCTGGTTATAGAGCCGTCGCATCAATGCTTGTATAACAAGCCATGGGGTAATAGAAGCACTGATTTATTGTCGAAGGCTTGTTCATAAAACAAAACTGTTTTACTAAATTTTAGAAGAGAAGGAAGGTTGAAGTAGCCTGTTCTCGTTGCTGCGTGTGGTGGCCCGATATTCTTGTTCTGCATGCTTCGGGCTTCTTAACCGCACATGCTTCCCTCATGCTAGTTCGAGCAGGAGGGATCCTCTGGTGGGTCCTGGGCTTGTGGCGGAACGCCGCCGTTTTTCTTGTGCTCCATCACACACTACAGTATGAAAATGTACCGGTTAGGTCAAATGATCCGAGTTTCTAAATTTCTGATGGTGCATTTATCTGTCGGACTATAACTTTTATGCTGACTGGCCTTTTGTTATATGGCTGTAATTTATTTTGTTTCGATACAACAATTGTTCTTAATGGGCAGCCACCGGCTATACAACACAACAAGCCATTTTTGTTAATGCAGGTTTATTTTTAGTTAACGTATTTGGTTTCATCGATCTGCTTCTAGCAGAAAGCATCGTAGGAGGCCAACGGGCGAAATCACGCGAACCGGCCCAGGGGCATAATGGGTCATAATTGGGCTGGCCCAAAACTGCCTTTAGAACAATTATGGGCCCTAATGGCCCTATATCCCACTGAAAATAATTGGACCAAAATCTATGAAGGCCCCAAAATATCTGGCCATAAACATCGGGCCATAACATGGGCCCATAGTTTGGCCAAACTGGCCATGGGCCCTTAGCAGGACAAAACTCAACTCGTGCCTTGATGGGCCATAAGATATGCAACCAGTGGCGGAGCCAGAACTTTTGTGGAGCCCGGGCAAGTTGAGCCTAAGAATATAATCTAGAAATCAAAAAATTGGTATTTGGGCACACAACACATAATATATCACAAAACTTCCTAACCAGAAAACCACATTAATAATGAAGTGAAAACATAAACATAATAGTCACGCTAAATGTAATTTTAAAGTGAACTGATATATAATATGTCAATATCCATTTCATTAACCAAATAAACTAAGACTTGAAAGATATATAACCAGCCTTGCATAGAGGCAAATTTGCCATGTTGCTAACAAAAGTAAAGCTATGCATACCAGATGTCATTTTGCAATTCTTCCACCACGGTCAAAAGTAAAGCTCCCTGGTTGCTTAAAGAAAAAGAAAGAAAAACAATAAGTTGCCTTATTCTACTTACTGTATTCAAATCCACGTATAATTTTATACCAAGATTTAGAAAGTGCTCTTGAGGAACGTCAACTTCAAAAATCAGTACGAGGAAAATTATTCAAATCTGGTTGCATTGGACCCTTCAATAAATACATATGCTCTTCTCACCTGGTCTTAAATATTAGGAGGATACTCACAAATTTGTTTCATCTTTCTTGGATCAAGCTCAATCTCATCTGGATTAACTTCATCGGCAATGTTAGGCGGTGGTTGTGCGGCAACTTGTGCCTCAATTTATATTTCCGGTTGCGCAACATTCACATTTTCAGTGCTTGCTCCATTAACTAAAACCTCCTCATCTCTGGATTTTAATGATAAAACTTGAAGTTAGTTGTTACAGAAATAAATAAGCAAATGAGCTACAACAAGTACAAGTTCATAGTACATAATTACTTGCATCAACTACATCTATCATATTATCAAATATTCAGTTTTTGGTTAACCAAACAGAAAATAGTGAAATATTTCTTTCCCTTTACCTGCAAAAAGACCACAAACTAACATCAAGCAAATATGCATTCTATGTAGGAGTATGAGACAACCAGAAGGTAAGAAATATTGCATGAATACCATGGTCTTCTACAAGTTGTCCTCCTCTTGCATATTTCGATTGCGTAGTTTCTAGCAGCCAACAAATACAATTTATTGTAGTTTCTAGCAGCCAACAAATAGAATTTTTCTCTAGTCATGAATTCATGATCATCCCTAACGAAAAAATCCTTGAATTTAAGCCCTAGGTCAATCAATCCCTAGCCTAGAGCCCCCGACCAATTATTCAGAGATAGGAATCCATAACCCTAATTTCGACCAATGATTCTTACTGAAGGAAAGCCGAAGCGGAATGAGAGGAAGGAACGGATGAGAGACGAGTAGACTGCCTGGTGCCTGGCGTCCCCTCGCCGCCGGCTGTGCGTCTAGCCATCTAGGTCTCTAGAATATTGGCTAGCCGCCAGCCTCTGTTGCGGTGTCGCCAGTCCCTGCGCTTGCCGCTGAGAAACGAAGAAACACGAGACAGGGAGTTGAGCGTCCGATCGGTCCATCGTACGTCAGTACGTGTATTCCCTCGCGTCGTGAACTGTTGGTTGTCTTGGGCCATGAACCTTCGAGATACGAAGGCCCAAATTCGTTTTGCCCGGGTAAAGCAACCTAACCGAACAAGTTTAGCCCTTTTAGATCAATGCATCTCTCTGTGTCGAGGAGCCAGCGAGCCCGGGCAAGTGCCCAGGGTCGCCGGGCGGTGCCTCCGCCACTGTATGCAACGCTCTTAGCAGGCCTAAAGAAAGCTTGGGCCTGAAATGTGCTGAAAGCCCATGGACCATTAGTAGGCTGAACCCTACCTTAGACCAGTGTCGGCCGAATTATATGTTGGGTTGTTAACAGTCCGAATGTCGCTTGAGCCATAAATGCGCTGTCGTACTACACAGGCCTTTAACATGCTGAATGTGAGGGCAGGCCGGAATTGTGCCCTGGAGGACATGGGTCGTTAATAGGCTGAATGTCACGTCGGACTATAAATGGCCTAAGTGTACTGTCAACCATTAACAAGAAAGTTACACATGCCAGGAAAATACCCAACTTTTTAACGGGCCGTTAAAAGCCAAAAAATAGACTAGACAAAAAACAGCCCAATTCCAGCCTGGGCCGTTAATAGACCAAAAATACCCGACTTTTTAACGGGCCACTAAAAGGCCGAAAGATAGACCTGACAGAAAACGGCCCAATTCTAGTATGGGCCGTTAACAGGCCGAAAAGAAACCAGGACGTATTTGGTTCGATATACATAGCGGACTGTTAACGTGCCGAAAGTGCCGATGGGCCGCAATGATGTCGAATGGAAAACGGGTCGGTGATGGGCCAAATTTATATCCTCGTTATGGGGCGTGGATGTAAATGGGCCATGTGTAAACATGCCGTTATTGGGTCGGCTTATTTATACTAAATGGGCCACTGTTGGGCCATGTCACATGTCCACATATCATAGGTGCCTCTCGTCCATTGGATGGATGGCATCCATCGTAATGCAGAGCTGACACGTGGTTCCGTTGGCGAATGAGAACTCAACACGTGGAAAATCGTCATTGGTCATGGCTGTTAACGGGTTTCGGATCCAAAACTGGCATCTGATAGCTTAAAGGCAACCCGTTACGGGGCTGTCACATGTCGATTACCCTTGACAAAATCACTTCCAAGACGCATCATTTATCGTCACGGAAGTGAACACTTCCGTGATGATAAATGAAGTATTATCATGGAACACTTCTACGACAACACAGGTATGACTAATTTGATTTTGTCATAAAATCGTCACGGATGTACATGCATGACAAAAACCGTAACCTACTGTGACAAACACGTATTATCACGGAAGTGTATTTTTTATAGTGATATTTGCAGTTTTATGATGAAGCTGAACAATCAGATGATGTAAAGAATTTCCTGAATATTATGGAGAGTGCCCGTGTGGAGATTAAGAAAATATGTGTTCGTCATATCCAACCTACCTCCAGGTGTATGTTGTTGTTGCAATGTTGCGCACACATTACAGCCAACCACGAGTACTAGAAACTTCACAAGCTTGCCTCGAGGAACTTGAAGGACATGTTAGAGGACGAGTCATGTGTGGTTCTTCTCCTAACTCAAATTCTATGGTCAATGCTTTCCTCATTTTAATTTTTTGTATGTAGGAACACCTTTAAGTGTAAACTTATGTATTGATATGTGTAATGTTTGGTTTTGGTTGTCAAGTCGACTCGGTTTAGTACGCAACACTAGTACACTTCTACTCCTAAAATAAGTCTACTTATAATAGGTTGAAAGTAATGCTCCAATCTCAGTTGGAAAGGAAAGAGCCAGTAATTCCTCTGTTTATACGATCGCCTTCAAAATGCAAGACTGCACGATTTCCTTCATTAAGATTTATTTAGAACCCTAATTTATATTACTGCTTATAGTTATGACTTGAAACAATGCAAATATTTATCCTTCTTTTTATTCTTTCTCTAAAATCATAACTAAAACACAACTGCTCATTAGACAACATGTCAACTATGCACGAAACAAAAATGGTGTGGCAAAGCGCGCCCTTTTCCTTTTAGTAAATACACTATGCTCTCTAATTTTTAAGGCCTCACAATCAGTTGAGGTCTTCATTTTGAAATTGTGTCATCATATTTTGACCGGGTCAACAATTTCTCAAGGAGTTCTCTAGTTGAATTCTTTTACTTTATTATGATCTCTAATTTTAGAGCTATCCTATTCGATAGAGATACTCAATTCTGAATTTGGTTCACATTTTGATCGGGTCAACGGTTTTACAATTCAATCACTAGCAACGGGCTTAGAAAAACATATTAGTCCTACCATCCTCTTACCATCTAGAAAAAAGAAGTGCCAACATATGGGACATGGAGCATGTGATCCCGGATGAACAGTAAAATTTGAAAAAATAGTAAAAATATAAAAAAATCTGAAATTTTTTGTCAAGAAACTTTGATATTTTTCTACATGCTTGCCTATTTTCACGATGAAATGACATTTGTGGAGGTCTCGGCAAAAAAAAAAATCATGCTCAAAAAAACTGTTTTTAGAAGCATTTTGGAGCATCGATTATTTTTTGCCGAGACCTGCATGAATGTCATTTTGTCATGAAATTTTGCACACATGTAGAAAAAACATCAATTTTTGTTGCCAAAAAAATCAGATTTTTTTGAACTTTTTAAATATATTTTTCATGTGTACTGCAACAAAGGGCGCTTGTGAGCTGGAGCTCACAATAGCACTTTCGCAACATATGATACTATAGTATCAGTATAGTACTTGCAACTTCGAGGCGGAAAATTTCCCATATAAATATGAGTTGATTAACGGATAACACAAAATCGTACCGTGAAAGGCCCACCGAAATACCACATTATAAAAAAAACACTCCATCATATATCGCACTCGACAAACCAAATATTCCCACAATTCTAAAATATATTGTCCATTAGTTTTTTTGAAAAGTCAAATTCACCTCGACCAAGGTTCAATGCCAAAAATATCGACATTCACGATACTATATAAATAAAATATGAAAATTCATTTCATATTCAATCTAATGATAACGATTTGATATTATGGCTATTAATATATTCTCTACAAATTTGGTGAAACTTAAAGAGATTTGACTTTTCAACAAACTGATGTACCTTTTATTTCGAAACTGGTGGAGTAAAAAAACTATGAAAACCCAACAACAACAACAGCACAACAGAGCGCGTCGAACCCTTCCATTTTGCAAGAAAGCTGAAGGAAGAAGAAAGAAAGACAAACATTGGATATTAACTTAATGGCCTTAAAAAATTGACTATAATAATATTCATTTTTTAATTTGATATTCTTGTTTCGGTTTTTCTTTAGGAGTGTCTATGTCCAGTCGAATGAGACTTAGCGTCTGTGCCATCGGCCCTAGGCCTGTTTGCTCCTCGCACATTGTCTGGTGCTGCTTGGTTGTCTCTACGTCTGGGGCAATCCTTGCCCCATGTCACTTTTTTTCTTTTTAACGATTTATTTTCATTTTCTCTTTTCTTCTACAACTACATGACTATGCGTCTCTTCGTTTTGAAAAAATGAGAAGAAAAAGAGAGACGAGAAAGCCCAATAGCAAACTTGCTGGCCCTAGGAGAAATGTTTCGGTTTATTCAACAAGTGGAAAACGGAGAAATGAAACAAATGGAGAAAACACTACAAAAATAATTTAATGAAAAAATGAAGTTACATGTGGGTACTAGCCCAGCGCACACCCTAGCTACGATTTTTTTTGGTTTAGTTGAACATGAATATTTTCCGAGTTTTTTTCCATCTTTTGTTTCTCTATTTTCTTAATTTCATTGTTTTTCTATTTATTTTTTATTCTACCTTCACTTTTCTTTTCTTTTTTCTTGTTTCTATTTTCTTTCTTTCAAGAAATATATATTAAATGATATACCTATATTTATTGAATAATACATGAACAGTTTTTTAAATAGGCTAGCACTTTTTAAAAGGTGTATTTCATGAACACCTATCAAATGTCATGATTGTTTAAATCTTATTTCATTTTTGTTTTCTTGTTCCTGAATGCAAAGTGTTCACCCAATTTTAAAACAATTTGCCTTTTATGAGAATATATTCATTATACATTGTATATTTGGAAAAAAAATGAATCAATAATTTAAAAATATTTAAATTCTATTGGGAAAATATGTTTCATTGTGTAATTCCAAAAAAAAATTCCTTGTTGAAGCTACGTTGAAAACATTTAGTTGCGGTTGAGTACAACACTTGCAGTTAGATGCCTAGTGGTAAACATGCAACTGTCACCTCCCTGGTAAAAACACCGCTTTAGCCCTCCCAAGTTGTAGTCATGTTGAAGATCAGTTGTAACTTTGAGAGGCACTTGCAGTTGCATGCCTAGTGTCGGACATGCAATTATCCCTTCCTATACAAAACACAAATGAGTTACGGTCGTGTGGAAGACATGCAGCTGACAACAGCCACACTTGCAGTTCATGCCTAGTGGCAGACATGCAATTGTCCCCTCCCTACTAAATACCACATAGTTGCATTAGGGGGTAACACTTACAGTTGCATGCCTAGTTAAATACATGCAGCTGCCCCTCCCTATCAAAACATCACGGATTTGCAATTGCATTAAACACATGCAGTTGCAGTCAGGGGCGACACTTGCAGTTGCATGCCTAGAGGTAGACATGCAACTACACCTTCTCAACCAGACACCATAGAGTTGCAATCGGGGCAACACATGCAGTTGTGTGCCTAGTGGTAGATATGGAACTGTCCCCACCCTGACTACACAACACAGAGTTGCGGTCGTGAGGAAAACATATGTTGTAGTTGGGGCGCGACACTTTGCATTTGCGTGCCTAGTGATAGATATGCAACACCCCCTCACCATGCCTAAGTTGTAGTCGCATAGAAAACATACAATTGCAGTAGTTTGGACGACATACAATTGAAAGGTGACATTTGCAGTTGTATCTAGTGGCAGATGTGCAACTGTCCCCTCGCCACAAAACACCACAAAATTGAAGTCGAAGGCGACACTTGCGGTTGCATGTCTACTGGCAGACATGCAACTTTAACTGCCCCTCCTCGATAAAACACAACGGAGTTGCATTCAAGACATACAATTGCAGTCGGGGGCGACATTTGCAATTGCATGCTTAGTAGAAGACATGCAACTGCCGCCTCCTCTAATAAAACACCACTAAGTTGCAACCACATAGAAGACATGCAGTTGCAGTCGTGTGCAACACTTGCAGTTATGTGCCTAGTGCCTGATATACAACTTCCTTTCCCTCGACAAAACACTGCTAAGTTGCAACAGCATTGAAGACATGAAGTTGCATTTAGGGCGATGATGACCCACAAGTATAGGCGATCAATCGTAGTCCTTTTGATAAGTAAGAGTATCGAACCCAATGAGGAGCAGACGAAAATGATAAGCGGTTTTCAGCAAGGTATTTTCTCCAAGCACTGAAATTATCAGTTACGGGTAGTTTGATAACAAGATATTTTGTAACGAACAATAAGTAGCAATAGTAACAAAGGTGCAGTAAGGTAGCCCAATCCTTTTTATAGCAAATGACAAGCCGGAAGTTCATCTTACAATAAGTAAAGCATTTTTTAGGACCCATGGGAATTCATCTACATCATGTTTCTTTGATTCTCATTCGTCATTTTGATAATTTGATATGTGGGTTGATCGGTGCTTGGATGTTGTTCTTACATGAACAAGCCTCTCACTTATGATTAACTCCTCTCACAAGCATCACAAACTGAGCGAAATCAGCTCCCTTCTCCTATGCATGTACGTCGAGATACATGTGATTTGCGCACGTATTGGCCGGCGGGCTACATCAGCTAGACACCGCGGACAGGCACGCGCAGGACGGGGCGGAGCAGGAGGCCGGCCTTCCGCCGTGCGGTGATGCCGAACGCCTCGGTCATGTCGAACTCGGCAGGGTCAGCCACGCCGGGCGCCTCCCAGTCGAAGTGCAGCAGCAGGCTGGCCAATGCGAGCTCCACGTTGGCGAGCCCGAATGCCATCCCGGGGCACATCCTCCTCCCGGCGCCGAACGGCAGGAGCTCGAAGTCTGCGCCCCTGAAGTCCACCCCCGCCGCCGATGCGCCCCCTTGCTTGGCCTCGAACCGCTCCGGCCGGAACTCCTCGGGTGCGTCGGGCCAGTACCGCTCGTCGCGGCCCAGCGCCCAGACGTTGACCAACACCTGCGTGCCCCGCGGCACGTCGTACCCGAGCACCCGGCACGCCGGCTCCTCCCGGCACTCCCGTGGGAGAAGCAGCGGGAGCGGCGTGTGCAGCCGGAACGTCTCCCGGATGACGAGGTGCAGGTATGGGACGAGCTCGCCGAGTTGATGTTCGACCACCTTGCCGCCGGCCTCGAAGGCTCGCCGCACCTCTGCTGTGGCCCGATGCATCACCTTTGGGTTCTTGACCAGCTCCGCTATTATCCACTCCAGCGTGGTCGCCGACGTCTCGCTGCCGGCACCGAAGATGTCCTGCATATGCGCGCGAACCAGTTAATAAGGGTGCACGGCATGGCAGAGTGTACACGTACGAGGCTTATTTGTTTGCTTGCTTACGAAGATGACGCCTTTGATGGCGTCCATGTCGAGAGGGAGCGGGAGGCTGCCGTCGTTCTGTACCCTCAGGAGCACGTCGATGAGGTCCTCGTCGTCGCCGTCGGCGGTTCCCATCCTCTGCTGGTGCTGGGCGATGATGCCGTCGAGGATCCCGAACACGGTGTCGCGGCACTCCTCGGCGCGGCGGACGGCGCCGCTGGCCCAGACGGCGAGCCGCGACGACGGCCACAAGTCGGCCGGGTTAAACCCGCCGGCTAGGCCGATGGAGCGGTCGAGCTCCCGGAGGAACACGTCGCGGTCGTTGCACCGGTCACCCATGACGGCGCGCAGCGTGCTGTCTGCCACGAGCGCCGACAGCCGCGCGCGCATGTCGATCACGTCCCCGTTCCCGGCGGCCGACGCGACGGAGCGGAGCATGGCGCCGACCTCCTCCTCCCTTATGGCGCGGAATGAGAGCACGCGGCGGGACGTGAGGAGCTCGGTGACGGCGATCTTGCGCATCTGGCGCCAGTGCTCGCCGTAGGGTGCGAACACGATGTCCCGGCCGCCGTTGGTGAGCACGCGCACGGTGGAGCTCAGCGCGCGCGTGGCGAAGGCCGCGTCGTGGGTCTTCAGCACCTCGCGGGCGCCCTCCCGGGACGACACCACCAGCGTGGGCACTTCGCCGAGCCGGAGCAGCATGACGGGCCACCCGTGCCGCCGCGCCAGGTCGCGCATGGCCCGGTGCGGGAGCGCCCCGGCGATGTGGTGCATGCTGCCGATCACCGGCAGCGTCCACGGCCCCGGCGGCAGCCGCAGCTTGTCCTCGCCGTCCGCCGAGGTGCGCCTCCCCCGCCTGGTTAGCAGCACGACGAGCAGCGACCCGAGGGCCAGGAAGAGGTAGACGATGTCCTCCATTTTCGTGATGCCATTGATCGATCAGTGTGCCGCTTCATATATAGACGCATCAAGGTACGGTACACTCCATTGGCAGACAGAGTTTTTTGGCACCGTGTCGTGGTGAGCATCAAAGCAAAGATGCGGTTGAGGAATGGATAAAAGACTCTTATTTGTTGCCCGGTGCTTTTGTTTCGACACACGTAACGTCCAGGTCATGGCCGTGGATTTCCCCTTCCAGAAAAAGACCGTCGTTAACTCGAATTTAGAGCATCTCCAATGAAGCGCAAAAAGGGCACGGGCATGTACTTTGTACTATTGATCGTGTACAATGATTGATAAGGCAGTCTTATCTTAAGTCTTGCATGTAATTTAGAGATGACAAAAAAAAATATCTACAATGAACTATATTTTAGTTTTATCTTCAATAACTAGCCATTCTTTAAAATATGGAGAGACAAATTATGCTAAGAGATCATCTCTTATCTTATCTTAAATAAGGAAAGACAAGTCTTTTTTTATAAGTTCTCTCTCCTTCACCTCATCATTTATTCTACGTAACACTTCTAAGATAGCATTATTGTACATGCCTTAATTCACATCAACACAGTCCAAAGGGCAACCGCCCCTTTCGAGTCACTCCCGCGCTACCAAACGGATACAATGTTGTCTTTGTGCCACCACCTGCGAGACTGCACTCACACTGGACATGCAGGAGGACGGTCGTCCGCAAGATGAAAATTAAACCTAGAACGAATATTAAAGTAGCAAAATTTAGAGCATCTACAATCGTGATGGGCAAATCCGGGCACGTCCGCGGACACTGATCCGTCACGCCTCAAATATTTGTATTTGATTCTACAAGCGGACACCTCATATTAGAAACCTCAAATCCATATTATTACATGCAATGTGAAATCTATCTAACCGGAGCTCACTCGGTTCTGCGATGGCCATGTCTGGCGGCCGGTTGCGCTCCCCGAAGTGTGGGAGCCTCACCAGCAAGGTAGAATAGGGCATGGGTCACGAGCCGGCTCATGGGAATCAAGGCGCCGCCGTCTCCCATGCCCTACTCTTCCTTGTCGGAGCCCATAACCCTAACGGTGCCGATGGACGTCAGATCGATGATGGATCCGTCCTGGGACGAGCCGGCGGCGTCCACCACGATGCGGTTGCCGTGCCCGGACTGCTACACCATACGGGGCACCAGAGAATGTTACTCCGCCTCGCGGACGTCCACCACCGCGAGGGTTGTCGCCGCCTCCCACGCACGCTGGCTCGCACGGCAGGCACACCGTGCCATGTTCTCGTCGGACGAGGCCCATGGTGCGCACCGATGCTCGGCACGTCAACGGAGTGGTTGCGTGTCCGCCACCGCGTTCGGACGCCATACGGACCAGACCGCCTCCGACAAGGCAACAATGGCACACCTAGCGCCGGATCCATGCGCCATTTGGGTGGAAGCAATGGATTCCCGTCGGAAAGAGTCTGAGCGCTGCCGGGCACGGGACTCCTCCCGGGAGCGGTGGAGTGCAAGCCGGACGACCATCTCCTCCTCGGGGCCGCGTGGGATGAGCCCGGGGTCGATGGGACTGGAGGTGAAGGACTCGGATCCGCTACCCGCCATGCTGGAGGCGGCCGGAAATCGCCGGAGGTGGGCTTGGGTGACGGAGGGAGTGGAGAGGAGTGGAGTGTGAAATGGCGTGGGCAGCTACATATTATCGGGCCAGATTCGTTGCCTCTTAGTAAGGTGGACACAACGCAAGGTTTGAATCAATACCCGACAATAGAGCTGGTACGATAGTAGTGCTGAAAAACCTGGGTTCCCGTGTACTTTAAGAAACTTAGGAGAGAGGACCTGTGGGAGTCATGGATTAGGGGGTCCTCGGGCGTCCGATCTGCTGATGTGGGCCGGACTGATGGTTCATCAAGATACAAGACCGAAGATTTCTCTCCCATATCCGGTGGGGACTCTCCTATGCGTGGATGGCAAGTATATGTGTCCGGATATATTATTCCTTTCTGTAAAACCGACCTTTTACAAACCCTAAGCCCCTCCGGTGTCTATATAAACCGGAGGGTAGGGCGGAGGCAGGAACACAATATTGCTAGGCTAGCTAGTTAGGGTTAGCCGAATCAATCTCGTGGAAGATCAACTCTTGTAACCCCTATACCCTCGAATATAATCTAGCAGGAGTAGGGTTGTACCTCCATTAAGAGGGCCCGAACCTGGGTAAGAACTGTGTCCCTTCTCCATCGTTACCATTGATCTTCTGACGCACAGCTTGGGCCCCCCTACCCGAGATCTGTCGGTTTTGACACCGACATTTGTGCTTTGATTGAGAGCTTCGCTGTCTCGTCGATAGAAGGATCAATGGCTCGCCTCTTCGTCAACAATGATGCTGTATCCAGGGAGAATTTTCTTCCCGGGCAGGTTTTTGTGTTCGGTGGCTTTGTGCTTCGAGCCAACTCGATCGGCCGCCTTGAGCAGGTCGACAGTTAAGCCCCCGGCCATCAGATCAGGTTTGGAAACCTGAATTACGTTGCTGACATCCGAGGAGATCTTGTGTTTGATGGGTTTGCGGCCTCGGCCGCCACTCTGTGTCCCATCCAAGAAGATTCTTTGGATCCCCCATCGGATCCCGTCTAGGGGCCAACACCAGCACTCGCCTCGGCCTTGGATCCGGGGCTGGTCTCACCGTCTGAAGACGGGAGCTTAAACCCCGCCGGACTTCTCTCCCTAATCGAACTCCCTTCCGAAGACCCAGACATAGGCCTAAACCTGGCTCAGGGCAGCCGTGTCGTACTGCCAAGGTTTGCACTTAGCGGATCCGATCAGGCACTCCAAGCCAAACACATCGCGGCAGACCCGCGGTTCCCGCTCCCTCTCTTAGAACAAGCGTTGGTTCTGATGCAGTCTCTCGCCATCACGGAGGCTCTACCTCCGAACTGCACCCAGGTTGGACTGGGGGCTGAGAGAGGGGAATTTTACGCCCCACCCACCACCCACTTGAGTCCAAGGACATCGACGACATGGACGATGATGCCGAACACGAACCAAGCCAAGTCCCGGCCGCTACGGGGCATTGGACGACCACCTCAACTTACGATGTGTACATGGTGGACACTCCGAAGAACGACGAGGACAACCCAAACCCAGATGAGGGTACACCCGTCGTTAAGCCACCAAAGCACCAACATCAGTGGCGTCGCTCTCAACCGCGTCGGCCAAAGGATAGTAATACCGGCACTAGAGACAATGAAACTCCGGATGGCGCCGAAGATACCGAACACCTTATCAAGCCCACATCCGGACAAGACGAGTGGGAAGAAGTTGAACAAAGCCCGGGACGCGCTAACAACGAAGACGAGGAGGACATCAACTACATGCCAGAATCCGAAGAGGAGGCTAGCCTTGGCGACTAATACTTCATCATCCCAGAAGAACCCCTCGATCAAGAACTCTTCAAGCAACAACTCATCGCCACAGCTCGGAGCCTGAAAAGAAAGTAGTAGCAGCAGCTGAAAGAGGAGCAAGACACGTTGAACAAAAGATGGACTAAGGTCCTGGCCGCTGAGGAATATGGCCAAGAGCGACCTGTCAAAAGTTACCCTAGGCGTAAGCTGTTGCCCCAATTTGACGATGAAGTCTTTGAGCCAATACCATCAAAATACAATCAGGCAGACCAACCAGACCGGCCACCACATGGACGGGATAAAGCGGCATATCAAGCCAAATACCAACCCACGCCCCCTCGCCGAAGAGGTAGGGAGACCGCAGTCGCTGGCTATACATATGACTTGCAACACGACCTAGCTTATAAAACTGGTCAGACCCGATCCATCTACGGATCAAGGGGGCGTGCCCCAGCACGAGATGATGGCTATAAATCCCGATGTGACGATTGCTACTATGTTTGGGATTAGTACTGAACCAAGATGCCAGCCGATCTCTGCCACGACATCGCTAGACATAGAGGAGCTGCGCACCCCCTATGCTTCACAGATGAGGTTACGGAACATCAGTTTTCGGAAGGGTTTAAACCCGTAAACATTGAACCATACGATGGAACGACGGATCCGGCCATCTGGATTGAAGACTTCCTTCTCCACATTCATATGGCTCGATGAGATGATCTCCACGCCATTAAATATCTTCCCCTAAAGCTGAAGGGGCCAGCACAAAACTGGCTAAACAGCCTCCCAGAATACTCCATTGGAACCTGGAAAGACCTAGAAGACGCCTTTAGGGCTAATTTCCAGGGCACTTGTGTCCGGCCACCGGATGCTGACGACTTGAGTCACATAATCCAGCAGCCAGGCGAATTAGCCCGCAAGCTCTGGAATCAGTTCTTAACTAAAAAGATCCAGATCATAGATTGTCCGGACGCCGAAGCCTTAACGGCTTTTAAGCACAGCGTCCGTGACGAATGGCTCGCCCGCCACCTTGGGCAGGAAAAGCCGAAGACCATGGCAGCATTAACAACACTCATGACTCGCTTATATGCGGGCGAAGACAACTGGCTGGCTCATAGAAGCAACAGCTCAGGCGACCCCGACACTTCTAAGGCACGGGATGGCAATGGCAAACCTCGTCGCAACAAAAACAAACGTCGGAACAATAGTACCAACAACGTAGATGATACGACAGGCAATGACAGATTCAGCGGGCCGAAATCCAGTCAGCGGAAGAAACCTTTCAAAGGCAAAGACGGGTTATCCAACTTAGATAAAATCCTTGAAAGACCCTGTCAGATTCATGGCACACCTGATAAGCCTGCAAATGACACCAACAGGAACTGTTGGGTCTTTAAATAGGCCGGTAAGATAAAATACCGAATGCAAGGGAAAAGGGCCCCCAAACAAAGACGATGTTGAGTTCCGTGAGCCGAACACCGGGGTTCAGAAACAATTTCCCCCCGAGGTGAAAACAGTGAACATGATATATGTCACCCACATCCCCAAAAGGGAGCGCAAACGCGCATTACATGACGTCTATGCCGTAGAGCCTGTCTCCCCCAAGTTTAACCCATGATCAGCTTGCCCGATCACCCTCGATTGCAGGGACCACCCAACTAGTATCCGTCACGGAGGTTCGGCTGCCTTGGTCCTTGACCCAATCATCGATGGATACCACCTCACTAGAGTCCTCATGGACGGAGGAAGCAGTCCCAGTTTGATCTATCAAGATACTGTCCGAAAAATGGGGATTGACCCATCACAAATCAAGCCTAGTAACACTACCTTTAAAGGTGTGATACCTGGAGTGGAGGCCCATTGCATGGGCTCAATCACACTGGAGGTACTATTCAGCTCCCCATATAACTTTCGCAGTGAAGAGTTAATCTTTGACATCGTCCCATCCCGCAGTGGTTACCATGCACTACTCAGACGAACTGCCTTCGCCCGCTTTAATGCAGTCCTGTATTATGCTTACTTGAAGCTCAAAATGCTCGGACCTCACAGTGTTATTAGAGTCAATGGCAATATGGAGCGCTCACTCTGTACTGAAGAACACACCGCGACCCTTGCAGCCGAAGTGTATAGCAGCCTCATCAAGCCGAACAGTTCACAAGTCTATAAAGCCAACAATACAACCAAGCGAGTCCGGTCCGCGCATAAATCAGTGGATCCGGACATAGATTACACTACAAAAAAATACACTTCCATGATGATACGTGTTTGTCACAGTAGGTCGCATTTTTTGTCATGCATGTACATCCATGACAAATTTCTGACAGAATCAAGATATTCATACCTGTGCTATCGTAGAAGTGTTCCATGACATTACCAAAATTATCATCACGAAAGTGTCCACTTCCATGATGATAAATCGCGCGTCACAGAAGTGCTTTCGTCAAGGGTGACCGACACGTGGCATCCACCGTAACGGAACACCGTTAAGCTATCGGGTCGGGTTTTGGATCCGATAACCCGTTAACAGCCCCAACCAATGGGAAATTTCCACGTGTAACATTCTTATTGGCCGGACGAAACACGTGTCAGCTCGTTAGTGGGTCAGATAGGCGCCTATGATATGTCGACACGTGCCACGGCCCACCACTGGCCCATTTAGCTTACAAAGCCGGCCCGTTTGACTTGGTCAAAAGTTAACGGGCTGGCCCATGAAAAGCCTGTTAATGGTCTCTTCGCAAATAGCCCATTTTATGGCCCGTTAGGCACTAAAGGAAATCGGCCCAACAACGTCATGTGGCCTGTCGAATATAACACCAGCCCATTTCACTTTCGGCCCATGTATAGCCCACGACGTCTTTCGGCCCATATGAGGTCTTCGTATCTTTTGGCCCTTTACAGGCCCACGATGACTCTAGCCCATAATGAACAGTAATTTTCTTTGTACCCGTTAACGGCCCGTGATTTACATGGATCGTTTCCAGCCCGTGTTAGCTTTCGGCCTATTGATGGCCCATACGTTCTTGGGCTCCTTTTCGGCCCTCGATTACTTCCGGCCCATTACTGGCATGTTCCCCTAATGGGCCAAATTCGGCCCATGGCAAGAGTCATCCCGTTATTGGCATGTTCCCCAAATGGGCCAAATTCGGCCCATGGAAAGAGTTGGCCCGTTACTGGCCTATTACCCTAATGGGCCAAATTCGGCCCATGGCAAGAGTCGGCCCGTTTCTGGCCAGCCCGTCCTATATTCTAGCCCATTAACAACCCGTTATGCCTGTGACAGAATTAAGCTTTTGCAGTCCTACGGCCTATTAACGGCCCGTTACCGTGCTGGGCCGATACCAATTACGCCCAATTACGGCCCATGTAGACCCATTTATCCGATGGCCCGAGGCCCATTTATCGGCGGCCCGAGGTCCACCGATTACTAGCCCATTTATCGACGGCCCGTATATGGCCCATGGGTAGTTGCGGCCACTAGCAAACCAGGGAAAAAGAAGACTAGGAAATAAATAAGGCCCAAACTAACGCTAGGCTATTAAGGCGATTGCACAGATTAGATCCACTCGGCATCAAAGATCGCCACCAGTGCAAATATAGGGAACACCCTACACTATACAAAAATGGCTTGCTGTTTTCTTCAGCCGGTGGCTGCATGTTAAGAATAAATTTTGTATCGCACCAAAACAAATTACAACTATATAACAAAAGGAAGGTTGGCATAAAACTTAACAGTCTAGCAGATAAATGCACCAGCAGAAGTTCAGAAGCTCGGTTCATTTGACCTGACTGTTACGTTTTCATGCTGTATTGTCCGATGGAACACCATAACCCTCGCCTTCATTTGCCCTAGGCTCCTGAACAACATAGCAACTGTCTGATAGTCTGGTTTCAAAACCATGCATATCTTGACGGCATTGAGCAATGTTTCTCCTTCTTTCACAAAGGTCCTCTGTTAGGGAATGGACTTGTATCTGGAGCGCAGATACAACATTGCTTTGAGCTTGCATATCTTGATCATGATGCAGTTTGGACGATATTGCCTTAACAACCAACCCAGTATTACGCAGGAACGTGCTTTTGGCACTGTTAGTGGACAGGTACTGACCCACTGCAGCAAGAGCTGACATTGTGGTTATAGTTGCCTCGCCACCTTCAGAAGGTGGCGTTTCCACCAATTTTTCATAGCTCGGTGAAAAGTTGAGGTCTTACATTAGTAGTACCAGAACAGAAGATATTAAGGAGGCAGCAAAACCAAACAAAATAGCTTTGGTCTATATACAGAACTTATTCTGGTGAACCCATGTAAAATATTAGTTGTATTTTATTGCAAAGTACATAATAAAACCAGGTTCCAAACATATGACCATGTACCATCGCTAATGTATTGTCTATTTCTTCACATTGTATTGAGGGCTAAGGATAAAGAGACGAAGTTTATAATACGGTAAGCATAGTATGACATCATTCATATCACAAAACAACTGAGAGTAGACAAACAGGCAATTGTAATGTTGTGTGGGCAAGTCCAGCACGGAACTAGATTATGGGTCAAGATCAAAGGAACATCACTCCTCCCTTTTAAACCTTGTAAGGTGCAATCATACGCTAAGACAATTGTGTATAAAATTGAAAAGAGTAATAGACATTGGCTGCAAACCATGCAGTTCAAGGCACAAGTCAGATTAAGTAGTAGTTAAAAGGCATGAGGATTAAGGACTTACAACAACAGCTTTGACTGGTGTAGTCATGCCCTTCTTCTTGCTGGTGTGACAGTCCTTGAAGATTTCCACAGCATTTGGTTCAGGTACTTTTTGGTCCTTGTGGGCTTTCCTCTGCATTTCGAACAAGTCAATATAGATCTGATAATATGGTACAGCGAAAAGAGTGAAACAACAGCTAATTACAAGATCCTCGCAGTGTGCAATATAGCTACGAGATCCTGTCGTCTATTGGAATTTCACTTTCGTACGGTTGGCCTTGTTCTTTGAACAGTTCACCTACAAGAAGATAGATTTATGTGGCACATGTGTCAATAGGACTTCAACATGTGATCTGATCACATATATATAATGTACCTGATACTTCGGATCAGACCAGTGTTTAACAAGGCCCCTCCAGTCTTCATCCAATATATTTTCCATTGGAGATGTTTGGGAAAGTTCACTGTTAGCCTTGCCTTCAAAGTGAGTTTTCCTCAAGTTATACCGATACTGTCGCAGAGCAGACTTGAAAACATGGGTGCAAGCTTGTCTGGTTGCATCATCTTGGCTATCCAACTTGAACCTCATCTGTTGAAAATTATGGGAGTCTCATTATCAGCAACCTAGAAAGTATGGGACAGAGCAAGACGATATTACTAGTTTCCATACATAACCATACTTACAGATTAATGGTCGAGAAAGGTGTTGAACTGGGTTTCGTCTTTGTCATTCCTGTATTGAATCCATGTTGGGAGGATACGTACATGACACCTAACAGCAACCGCTGCCTCTGATACTAACTTGTCTGACTCTGTAGCATCACATGGCCTTTTTAAACCTAGCTCAAAATGGATCTCCATTCTTCCTCCTATAGATTTAGTTAACCTATCGAGCATTATCGCTGATGTTTGTTTCCTCTTGCGCCTAGGTGCTA
The DNA here is from genome assembly GCF_018294505.1 of Triticum aestivum. Taxonomy (NCBI): domain Eukaryota; kingdom Viridiplantae; phylum Streptophyta; class Magnoliopsida; order Poales; family Poaceae; genus Triticum; species Triticum aestivum. Next base: position 714,852,320 of record NC_057813.1, read on the forward strand.
GTCCAACAACAAACATAGGAAGTGTTAGTGTACATCAAACTGTGAGACTACATATAAAGAAGCATGCAACTGTAACTTGACTCCAGCAACTACCTTCTTGTTGTTGAAGCTCACAAGGTTCATCTGATATTGCCAACTCGTCTTGTGTCAAGAGTGCTTGGGAAGTAGTGTCAGGTGGCAAGGGAGCTTGGGAACGTGCTGCTAGCTCAGTTGACGCACGAGTATGTCGTGCAACTGGTAGTACTGTGGTAGGTGTTGCAAGAACTAGGGCTGTCTCTGCTTGTTTGGTGGCAGCTATTTGTTTCCGTTTGGCTTTTTTTGCAGTTCGTGTAGCATGGGATGCCGTGTTTGTAGAATTTTCCGCTGGACTTTCACCTTCTATTGCACCATCAGTACCAGCAGAATCTGCAGGATTCATCCGCTTCTCATTCCCTACCATTCTCTGTTTCTTCCTTTTTCTCTGTGCCATGTTAAGTCAAGCCGACAACAAAAACGAATAAAATTTAGTTCTTCAGAACAAATTGATGCGTGATGCAGACGAATAAAACTTTGATGTTAGACAACCACATGATAGGAGGATGTAATATGTACGAAAAACAGGACAGAAGAGATAACCAGAACTATGATGTGTAAACTAAGAAGAAGACATTCCACAAAATTAGAAGCAATGCAATGGAAGGTAGACACCATATGAAAGATGCTACAAATATCGCTCTGCCAAGTTAACAGTGTCTCAGCATAAATGGCGTTTAAACAAATGTGAAGCAGTACAAGAAATAAATCATATGCAAGATGCAAACAACATCACACTATCATGTTAGAGGTCTCTCGTCATTAGTACCATTGCATATTCACAGCATTGCATATTCACAGCTTATGATGTGTAAACTAAGGAGAAGGCATTTCAACAAATTAGAAGCAATGAAAGCTAGACACCATATGAAAGATGCAAATAATATCACTCTACCAAGTTAAAACTGTCTCGTCATAAGTGCCAATTCAACAAATTAGTAGTACAAGCTAGAAAAGAATGTGAGATGTAACCTATATCACACTCCGAAGTCAAACGTGTCTTATGATAAGTGATTGTTGCAGGTTACACAACAGTAGTAATTTGATGTAAGAACATGGTGTGATAGACAGATATTGTCTGTTCTAGAAACAGGAACACGTGTCTTATTCAAGTATAATGTGTAAAGTAAGCAGATGGAATTCAACAAAATTAGAAGCAATACAAGCTAGACATCACACATAACATGCAACCACATATAACAATGCCAAGTTAGAGGGAGCACCAGTGATGCTGCACTAGGGGAGACATGCTCATCATAAACACAGCTTTGTTGAGTGTCTATGCATGTGTTGTCTTGGAAATCATCTTGGGGGTGTGGAGGAGTAGAAACTGTAGAGGCCCTCCATTTGGAAGGAGCACCTTTATCCGCTTCCTTGCTAACTTCCTTCCGCTTTATTGATTTTGAATTGTCAAGTAAAACCGACAAGAAAAAGCAATAAAATTCTCTCTTCAGAACTCATTCATGCATGATACTGACAATCACTACTTTGATGTAAGGCAAACACATGATACCAGGATGGAATATGTATGAAAAACAGGACGTCATGGCATGTTCACAACTGTTTGTGTAAACTAAGCAGAAACCATTCCAGCAAATAAGAAGCAATGCAAGCTAGACACCACATGAAAGATGCAACCAATATGACTGCCAAGTTAAAAGCGTCCCATCATAAATGGAATTTCAACAAATTAGAAGCAGCGCATGCTATAAATCATATGAAAGATGCAACTAATATCGCACTGCATATACTAAAGGTGTCTCGTCATATTGATTGATGCGGGATACAAAAAAAACAGTTTTATGTAAGGACATGCTTAATAGACAGATGTACTATGTACTAAATACAGGAAGGCATGTCACATTAACAGGTATAATGTCACATTTACAGGAGTATAAGCTAAGCAGACTAGCACATGCAGTTTAACCAGATTGGAAGAATTACAATCTAGACACCATATGCAACATGCAACCACATATCATGCTGCCAAGTTAGAGCAAGCACCTGCAATGCTAGTGTAGGGGAAATGTTTTAATCAACTACAGAGCTACGTTCACTATCTTCATCTAGCATTTTTGTTTCTTGAGAATCATGTCGGGAGGCTGACGCTGCATTCTTTAAATGAGGAGTAGTCCCCTTGCCTGCCTGCCTCGTCATAAGTGATTGATGAGGGATCCACAAGAACATTAGTTTGATGTAAGAACATGGTTAATACACAGATGTACTAGTATGTACCAAAAACAGAAAGGCATGTCATATTCAAAGGTATAATGTGTAAGCTATGCAGATGCAATTTAGCCAAATTGGAAGCAATACAAGCTAGACATCCGGCTGGAGTGGTGAACATGATCATCTAGGACTTGAGAGCCTGGTGAGAGGCGGGCTGCTTCGCCACCATCACGACTTTTTAGTTGGCTTCTAGGTGATGCCTATCTTTGCTGGGCTTGTCACTGGCTCGGCCAGTGCCCTGACTAGCTATTTGTCTTCTGGTGCTCACGGGATGGTGGTTCATGTAAAAAATAGCTTTCCTTATCTTAATAAAGACCGACTTCGGCCTTTCGAATACAAGCTAGACACCAACATGCAACCACATATGACACCGCAAAGTTAAAGCAAGCACCTGGGATGGTGGTTCATTGCGAGCGAGGTCATCAACTACAGAGCTACGTTTACCGTCTCCATCTGCTGACACTGCACCCTTTATAGCGTTGTAACGTGTCTTTCCTACCCGTATACCAAGCTGGAGCGACTTCTCTCTTTTCTTTGCTGCTTCTCTTTCGGCAGGAGAGTCTGAAATACCCTTGCATAAAAACACAATAGTGAGAGTATGGGTGAAGTGTGTGCAGAACTAGTGCACTGTAAAAGTAGCACATAGCAGGTGGCTTAAAAATAAATGACAGGAGACATATGATAGCTCTACAAGATTGCATGGCAAACAAAATTAGATTCTACTCCGTATGATTTTGTAATATATGAGCACAGGAAATACAGGTACTCCTCCAGCACACCACCACATGTGGTCATATCTAACATAACAGTCGACTGAAAATAAATAGGCCAGTCGATTTTTTTAATGAACCGTCTGATCTATAAGGAACGGGCAGATGGCCTTCGTCTACCTCCCGCCAGTCACTGTTGATGATCTTTCACGAACCGCCAGCGACCACCGGCCCAGACCCGTGCCTCCGCCGCCCCGCCCTCCCATCGACCTCACACCACCGCCGTGCTTGGCAGCGCCCCCAAGCCATCCCTTTAATCCCGGCCGACCTCCAGATCGGGCGCCAATAGCTCTAGGCCGCAGATGCCCCTAAGATAAACACCAAGGCGCTGCTTCCCCGGCGTAATAGTCGTACTAGCGCCTGTTACGCCGGGGAATGCTTCCGTTAATTGGGAATCAACTGGCCAGAAATTGAAATTCAGGGGGGCGACGGACCTCTAGCTAAGGTGAAATAGTATATGAGGAGAAACCTTGTGCATCGCGAGTTACTAGGAACATCTAGTATCAAGAAGAAGCGGTCAACTAGTGTCTTCTGTGGGATGAATACCGTGCAAGCAGAGACGTAAGATTTGCACGAATAAGGAAGAGGAGTACCTTCTTCGGTTGCCGGTGTGCTCACCTCCACATGTCGCGCCGATCTTCTTGTTTTTACCAGGAAAAGCGATGTTCTAGAGGGTGCAGGCTTGGATGAACCCATGGCCAAATTGTTGACTGTGTTGCCGTGGCTGTACGTCGGCGGAGGGGAAGCAGATCCGAGGCGGCAAAGGACGGTGTAGCAGGAACAGCTCCGGTGCGGTGGAGGGTGGCGAAGTTGGAGCGGCAGCGGTGAGGCGCAGGACGGCGTGGTTGAACTGGCTTGGGTACGGACGGCTCGGCCTCGGCTTCAACTACTAGCCGTGGAGGGCGTTGCAGTTGAGGTTGTGGTGGACGACGACGTCGGGGTATCGGCTCCGGCGTGATGGAGGAGGGCGGCGGTTGATGGGTGGGATGGGGTGGCGGATGGAGGACGTCGGGGTTTCGTGGCTGGTGGAGAGGTAGTTTTGGCGCCCATGGAGTACGAATGGGGAATCGGACGGGTGGGGGGAACCATGTTTCGGTCTGGGACGCGCTTGTTTTTGGCTTTTTTGAACAGAAGATGGGACGTGCTTGTTTGAAATTTGGGGAAAGTACAAACTTTGCCCCCTCTTAAATTTCGGACCTACTGCAGGTCGGGGGTAGGATGGTAATCTCAAGTGTCCCAAATAGTGGGCGGGAGCGATTTCGGCCGCGCGCATGTGTGCTTAGGCAGCCATTGTGTATGAATGTTTTTCGGAGGCGGTTGCGTGGCGTCTAGATGAAGCTACAAACCTACCCCTGTTTAGACCTTTGGACGTCGGGCTGGTAGGTTTCACATGTCGGAGTTATTAGAAAAGTAATTTCCTTGTACTACCAAACATTGGTATCACACAGTTTCGGACGAGTAGAGGCTCTTTTGGCGCTTCGTTCGAAATTTTGAAACACAAGCATTCACGTTTAGAGTACTCTTGAACTATGAGGATTGACCTAAATAGACAACGTTATATTTGACCTTGTATGTTTGAAAACCTCATTAAATTATCCGCTTCCTTTTGAATTTTGACACTTGAAAATCCTATAACTACGATTATTTTGGAATGGAGGAGCTAAATTTGATTCTATTTTGTACACGACTACATATGCTATTATGTACAAGATCAGAGCAAAGATTGGTACCCCCATAGTTTAGGTATGGTTTACAAATGCCATGATATCGAATTCAAATAATTGAATGGACGTCATGTTGAGTTTGATTTTTTAAACCACCTTAGGTTGAATTCAAATGTATACTAGTTCATAGGTAGCTATTTATAAATGTCCATTGTGTAACTTTCGTATGTATAATGTGCTTTACACACACAACATGAACTATACTCACGTTTATATTCGATTGCTAAAGCGATGCATTGTCTGGAGTTCAAAATACTAACTATGTGGATCAATTGTGTCGAATAATAACATAGACATGCTCAAATTCGATAGAATCTATATGTCTGATGGATCAATGACCGCTCCTTACGCGAATTGCAAATATCATGATCCCATCCTAATATTTGGATACAATTTATATCTTTAATCAATGTGTAGAGTAGTCTTTTACGTGTAGTTTCACTCTCCATCGATGGTCTCTCACACATGCTCACACACTCTCTCCCGAGGTGTCTTTCTCGCACACATTCTCTAGATATAACCCCCTCCCTCTCGTAACCATTTACAACTGTTTTCACTAACCTTTATCACAAGCACTCTTCCTCTCGCAAACATACACACGCACAATCCTCATCGACCCTTTCTATATACATGGACCTGCCTACCTGTCTCATGTACGCACATTATCTTTACGCCTGTCTCTCACGCATTATCTCACACCTCTCTTCTTAATCGACGAGTATGATTCTAGCAGAGCATTCTGTAGGATGCCCCTTAACGTTAGCTTGGATGAATAGTAATATCAGAGATAGAGGGGTTACCTTAGTCCGAGAACCTAGGGTTACAAAACCTAGCCGGCTTTGTCAATGGACACAGAGTCCTTCACAATTCTGCTATCTTTGTCTTGTACGACTAGTCATCCATGGGTCTTCCTAAATGTGTCATGGGACGACCAATGTGACGCAGGACGGAACCGAACAAAGGGCCTCACCTCGACCCACCGGACCTCACGCAGTGACACACCCTCTGCCCCCACGTCTCATTATCTTCTCACACCCACACATACCCACACAAACACCACACACACAGAAAAATGCTCCTGGTGCCTCTATTCCCTCACCCCTTGCATATACACACTCAAGGGAATGGAATCTATTGTCGTGACGTCATATTCGTCTCTCTCTCTAGACCACCCTCATTTCTCGTGCTATCTCTCCCACCCACCCACCCCCACCCCCCTGTCGGCCCCTCTATCCATGCCTCTCTCGAATACGTAATACACACACATACCTCTCTAGGCCCCGCCAAATGCATCAACTACACATTCACACATGTTACATCACGTACCCCATTGATCTAAAAAGCCCTCTCTTCACGTTTATTTCGCATACAACATTCCTTT
>NC_057813.1:714858939-714888040 GCF_018294505.1 Triticum aestivum
TGCCCCCACGTCTCATTATCTTCTCACACCCACACATACCCACACAAACACCACACACACAGAAAAATGCTCCTGGTGCCTCTATTCCCTCACCCCTTGCATATACACACTCAAGGGAATGGAATCTATTGTCGTGACGTCATATTCGTCTCTCTCTCTAGACCACCCTCATTTCTCGTGCTATCTCTCCCCCCCACCCACCCCCACCCCCCTGTCGGCCCCTCTATCCATGCCTCTCTCGAATACGTAATACACACACATACCTCTCTAGGCCCCGCCAAATGCATCAACTACACATTCACACATGTTACATCACGTACCCCATTGATCTAAAAAGCCCTCTCTTCACGTTTATTTCGCATACAACATTCCTTTTGAATAAAGTGTGGCCAATAAATTATTTTAGAGTTTCTACATATATACAACATTACAAAGTTATATGGAGGAGTACGAACGCTAATTTGCATTGCATTGTGCCCACAATGATATTTATTCCGCACTGTGAATTTGTATATTTTTATACTATATACAAAGTTAGTCATAATAAAGAGAAACGAAGAGCATCTCTCTCTCCATCGCATACCCCCCCTGTACAGCCCTTTCACGTATGCACACAAAACTATCTTCATGTCCTCTAAAAGTAAGCCCCTAGAAAATTCACGCGTGTTTCATCTTTCTCTCGCGATATATGCAATGACGATCATTGTATTTGAAGTGAAAGCACGATACATACATTGGACTTCATAATCCACTCATTACGGTCACCGTTTACGTTTAGTGGATATTATACAGTCACGGGCTCACCGTACAACTTTGTATTTGCTCATGACATGACTAGTTGACTAGTTGAACGCTCCACGTGGCACCTGATCTAGTGTTGCATCACATCATCTCACTAACATCATGCCCACCTGTCGACTTGTATCTACTCTACATCTACACTATTATAAAATACTTAAAATACACTCTTATAAAAAACAGAGTTGGTGATGATGGTGTGCCTGCCGTCCTGCAATATAGGCCGTTCGATTTATATCTGACGGATAGGAAAGAAACTATGGCAGTTTTGCAAAAAGGTACCCACACACCTCTCCCCATTTGCAAATAAGGCCTTTCCTCATTCATCCTTTTCTCTCACAAGATAAACAAGTCATACAAATGCATCTTGATGTTACGTGCAACGCACGGGCATCTTGCTAGTAAGAATGAAAACAAACGACAAAAAAATATTTTGATGGTGGTGCGAAGTCATGACCGCGGGCACAGCGGACAAGGTGGCCTTGTATTGGTATGCTGAGCCGTCTGTTTTAACACATAGGAGCTGGTGTGGTGATTATACACACACGCACGCATGCACATGAACTCCATCCACGCAACACTCACACAAACACATGCACCCACGCACGCACGCAACACTCACACGTACACACGCAACCACGCACGCACACAACACTCACACGCACACACGCACGCATGCATGCACACACCAGTACACCACACGACCAACACACACTCTCATGCTCAAGTGCTCAACCTACACGTGCATGCGCACACATCAGGCCCTGACAGACACATACACAACCAGGTGATTCCCGCGCACGGGTTGGAGCCTTGTCGTGCCTACATAAATTTGTGTTTATCTGACCGTTTCCCTATGCAAACTAACAGGTGGGACCCACAAGGAACGTGGTCAATTTAACTAGTCAACATGGTGCCACGCAGACTATTTGGCCGGTCAACAGAGTGCAATCCGATGCTGAACTGTGAGCAAGTGACCAGATAATCACCACAAAACGTATATAGTGACCGTAATCAGCTTATTCTGAAGTTCGGTGATCGTACTACGCTTTTCTCTCTGTAGGCCCTCCAAAACTACATCTCTACATGTTCTCGCATGTTACATCTAACAACTATGCAATACAACACTACTACTACACTCTAACACAATAAATCATATGTGTTTTTAGTTTTACTAGATACCATATTGTTACTTATAATTATTCAGTTTGCATACATTAACATTGCCTTTGAAATGTATGGCCAGTATCATCTACCGCGCGGGAAAAATCCCGCCCATTCCTGTTTAATCGGGTTTGTATCGATGGATTGTGCGAAATAGCAAAACTATAGTACTATACAGTACAAGTGGCAATTCACTGGGCTGTCGTGTCGTCTACTCCTCCGTCGTAAGAGTGGAGCGCTCGCTTTCATAAATCTTCTAGTCCCTTTCGCCGACATGTGGGACATCAAGCTACCGGGTCCACGTGCCATACCGGAATACAGTGCAGAGCAGCCGGGGTGAAGCAGCCCAGTCATGGCGCCGGCGTAGTAATGAGCAATGAGGCGTCAAATCAGAAAGCTGCACCTTTCCCGCAGTTAAGTTGGAGGGATGAAGTAATAATGGTAAAAAAAGAAGTTGGAGGGACGAAGCAACCATCATTTCACTCGTTGCTGAATCCGCTTCTCCCTCATCTTCTTCAACTTAACCACGTGTTGCTTCTGCTGTTTTTCTGCCTCATGTGGGACGCGGATCAGCTTGGTCGCTTCTCCCTCATCTTCTTCAACTTAACCACGTGTTGCTTCTGCCGTTGTTCTGCCTCATGTGGGACGCGGATCAGCTTGGTAAAGCACTGACACGTGGGACCGCATGTTAGCAAGCCGCCAGGACAACGTCCTCCAAAAATAAGAAACCTCCCCCGCCATCCGCGCGGCAAAATCACCTCCTTTTTACTAATCTTTGATTCTATAATTTTTTGGATCAGTATAATAGAGATTTGTATATATAGCACAAAGGAGCAAAACCAAGTGGTGCGGTTAAGGGCATCCACAATGTGTAGCCAAATGTGAAAATAGCTTTTGGCATCGTGGGAACCATTGTGGACGGCGTTGCCAAAGCCAAAAAGATGGAACCGAAGCTCCCTGATTGATTGATTGAAGGAATAGAAAAATGCAACGTCTCTCCTCTTTCTCCCATGTTTGGACGCATGTAGGAGTAGTACAGTATAGAGCACAGAGTCTACTCCCCCGTCCCTTCTATAACAAATCACAAAGCAGTGAGGCGTCAAATCACAAAGCACGGACGAAGCAACTATCATTTCACTCTTCGCTGACTCCTCTTATCCATCGTCTTCTTCGAGAAACCATCTCCCCGCACTAGTACTCCTAGTAGTAGTACTAGTAAAGGACTTCCTGGATGCAAATAAGGCGGTTGTCTCGGCTTGCAGGCAGCACTTGCGAACGACTTACCGTGGTCTCCCTCAATGGTGTTCTCCGTCGAACACACTTCGCCAAACCACAAAAAAAAGTTGTCGACGTCACCGCAATGGGCAAGGAATTCAAATATAGTTACTACCACCATTTTTTTGTACACAAGGCCAGTATATCAAGATTACAATTTGCAAAGGGCCACTAACACTAATTGAGGCAAAATTGATGGGGTTAGCAACCAAGGACATTAATATCCCCTACGTGCATGCTGAAGTGAGAAGGTTCGTTTGCATGGCGCTGCATTAATCAAGCGATGAGGAGTGAGATGGTTAGCTCTTTGGTCTTTCGAGAAAAAAAATACGCATTAATTGACACGTGAAACAAGGATTTGTATCGAAGGAAAACCCTGCGTTTCTTTTTTAACACTAGTACTCCTAGTACGTACTACCTCCGTCCTGGTTTATAGGTCCCTTTTATAGCTTGTACCAAATTTTGACTAAAGATTTAACTAACAAAATTTTAATGCATGTCAAGAAAAATTATCTCATTGGATTCATATTTGAACATAGTTTTGAAAAATATAATGTTTGGTGACATGCGTGAACATTTTCTTAGTTTAACCTACGGTCAAAATTTGGCACGAAATACAATGGGGACCAATAAACCCGGACAGAGGTAGTACGCACTTATCCTGTGTGGGTCTAGGCCTTGCATTGCCAAACTTCGCCACACATTTTTGCCAAGCTTGCCTAAAGTATTCAAAATGAGAAGGAGGTACACTTGCGCACGGCTGTCGCGGTCGCACCGCACCCTCACACGGTCGCTCCTGCACGCCGCGGTCGCACCGCACCCTCACACTTCGCTCCTGCACACCGCAAACCCAACCAAGGGAATGCACCCTCACTGACACGTGCTGTCGCATGTGAACAAACCAAACTCAGCCATCCTATCGCTGACACATAATTTTCGTTCAAAGAGTATGTTTATCCAACCGGAGTATCCGTACGGCCCGTGCGGTGGTCTGTTGGGGAAGAACAAGAGGTGAGGAAGAAGGAAAGAAGGGTTAGGAGACGTAGGATATTCATCCAACCGCCTGAAATGGTAGACTCAGGCGACTTGCATAACAAATAGTATGTTTTTACACAGCAAAAGATCCATAATAATAAAAACAACAACATAAAGAAAAACTATCACTGCTCGCGGAAAGAGACGGCCTCGTCGTCTTTGGCTGCCAGCGTGAACCAGCCGTCGCTTTCGACGTGTGTCTCCGCACCGTGGTTGTCCTCGGCCTCCATCTACTCGTTCAAGCGGAGCATGCGCGCGCTCTGCACGGACGAGAGCACAACCCGGTTCAAGTCGAGGACATCTGGTTCCGCCTGCAGGAGGGCCTCGATGGCAGCGGCATCCGCGCGCTCCGCGTCGAGTCGAGCCTCCGCTGCCCGGTTCAAGTCCAGGACTTCCGGTTCCGCCTGCAGGAGGGTGTCGATGACAGCAGCATCCGCGCGCTCCACGTCGAGTCGAGCCTCTGCCGCCCGGTTCAAGTCCAGGACTTCCGGTTCCGCCCACAGGAGGGCGTCGATGAGAGCGGCATCCGCGCCCTCAGCGTCGAGTCGAGCCTCTGCCGCCCGGTTCATGTCCAGGACGTCCGGTTCCGCATGCAGGGGGGCCTCGATGGCAGCGGCATCCGCGCGCTCCACCTCAAGTTGAGCCTCCGCCGCCCTGTTCACATCCACGACATCCGGATCCGCCCGCAGGAGAGCCTCGATGGCAGCGGCATGCGCGCACTCCGTGTCGAGTTGAGCCTCTGCCTCCCGGTCCTCCTTTAGTATCGCCATGTTGAACTGCTGGTCCGCCTGCACCATGGGGGACTCGGATGTCGGCATGAAGTCGACGTCCATCGTCTCATACCCATCAGGGGCCTTCTGCGCCGCGACCTCGGCAGTGAACATTGGATCGGCTTCCTCCTCCTCGTAGCTTGGCTCCAGAGAACTCGGGGATTGGCCCGCCGCAAAGCGAGCTTGGGAATGGAGGTCTATGGCACCGACCGCCGCCGCGATTTCTGCGCGGCGCTCCGGCGTTAGCATCTTATAGTAAGTGATCTTGCGGCGCACCATGGCTTTCCGGCGAACTAGGGGATCAAAAGGTGGGGGAATGGGCTGGAGATTTGGTGTGGTTTTAGGGCAGTGGCTGGCGTAGGCCGACCAGTGAAGGTTCTGGTGTGAATAGTTGTTCCAGTGATGACCGGTCAATCAGTTTTTACTGTACATCGCTCTTGTCGCGTTCGCGTTGCAGCCCGGCACGCTGGACCCTCCACGTCGCTCACAGAATGGAACGCGCTTCGTCTTGCATTTTCGCTCGCTTGTGGGACCGCAGTTGAGAGCAAACCGACGTCCCTCCCCCTCCCCCGCCCACGTCATTTATTATACCACTACTCCCTCCGTTTTATGCGGAGTAAATAAAAACAGAGGGAGTATACTACGGATGAGGATCCCCTGACGTGGCCGAACCCATTGAGTAACTGACATGCGGGGCCTAGCAAGCATGTGGTCCGCCAGTAAGTGACCGAAAGGGAGGGTAAGGCAGGGATACCTACGTCAGAGGATCCACTTCTGCTATACTACTTTGACCAAATGTTAGAGTAATAATATATGACATGCAACTTACACAAATGTTAGAGTAATAATATATGACATGCAACTTACACAAAGCATACAGGGTCTAATGTGTTTTTCTGTGGGGACCAAATTTCCGGGTATTAATTTCCAGAAAATGGCCCTTGTGCTCATCAGCCCCAAGATTACTGTTAGCTGAAGAGGCACCAACTTGATACAGAAATTCCAAGGAAAACACAAAATATATGCAGTACAAGACCATTCTGGCATGTGAGTACAACAAATGGTTTCTAATGATTGATGGCGGAAGCGGTTTGTGGATCATCAGTGTCTATGGGACTCCAATTCCCACAGGAACAGCTGACCAGGTTAACTCCTATCTTCGCGAGACTGCTATCACCGTTGCTTAGGTTCCGGGGCTGTCGCCACAGTCTCTCCTCTCCGCGCAAGAAAATCTGGCCAAGACAATAGCCAGGGACAAACCAGTGAGTACTTTGAATGTACTCGCAAACATTATGAACACAGGTATAATATAACAATGATGTGCTGAAAATATTTTATGCTCATGACGTTAGTCACAAAAGGTAATAAAAACTCTGATGCATGCAAGCATGTTATTTACGAATGTGTAATAACATAGTAGTATTAAAATTATGAAATAAATAACAAGCATGCCACAGTCGGGCGTCTCAGCGACACCACATAAAGGGCTTATAAAAGAAATGCCATAGTCGGGCGTCTCAGCGACACCACATAAAGGGCTTATAAAAGAAATTCCACAGTCGGGCGTCTCAGGGACACCACATAAAGGGCTTATAAAAGAAATGCCACAGTCGGGCGTCTCAGCGACACCACATAAAGGGTTTATAAAATAGATGCCACAGTGAATATCCAGGAGGTAGAACCATCCCAGGGATATTCGATAAAACCAATAATGTAACGGGTTAGTCCACAACAGAAATAATGATCATAAACATCACAAATCACAAGTCGTGATTCCGGTTCTGGTTTATCAGTTTATCCTCCGAAGACCGACACTAAGACCGACACTTGACCCATCCCAGACTGTAGTCCTTAACCATGGACACGCCTATTCGAATAGGTTTAATCTCTGCAGAGGGTGTACTCTTTACCCACGAGTAACGGATTCCTTTAGTCCATTTGGACTAATTCCGTTTACGGTCTTTTAGTTGGAAACACACCTAACTTGCACACACCAGCTTAACTCACATGTGTCTGGAATCACCCACGACACCTGTCAAGTAAAACTCTAAGTGGGGAGGCTACAACCTCGACGTAACATGGGATCACAAAAATTTATACCGCACGCAGACTGGGGAGCTACCCCCTTCGGCTACAACCGAAACACCCATGCTCCCGGACCCGGTGACATGACTACCGGATGCCTCCAGTATCTTCCACCATGGCCTCTCTGTACGGTGTGTGCTAGGAAAGGGGTTGACAACTTACTGAACCGTACCCTACTTGTTGTAGAGACGGGTGGTAGTACGAAGCAAGTATGGGGGTTACTGGCACAAGACTCGATCTACGGTCAACTCAGGAGGATGTAATATTCTCTGCAAGATTAGCATAACAATACATATACTTCAACCAACAGATAGAAACACCACGCGACATACCCCCTCATGCCATACCGGACACGACCATCTCGATGGAGAACTAGGGACAAGGCCGTGTCTACCCAAGATAGAGGCCTTCCCGGCTTCCCTTCCGGTATGCATGAAAGGCAAATGACGGTGATTTCCATCACAACCATATCAACTCCATCAGCATAAAAATCATTAATATGCACTCATGAGTAGGATCACATCCTCACATAAAATGACGTATGCTCGTGTGGGGGTGGTGTTGTCACTGAGTCAAACAACACACACAAAAATTATACCAGGGTTCAGAATGCTTGCCTTCAGGTCATGGGAAGGCAGGGTGCATTCCAAAACATCTTGAAATCTTTCTCCTCTCTTCAAAAATCCTATTAAAAAATATGTTTGAAATAACACACAAATCAAAACAGCACAAAAAGTTGTTTTGAATTTTTTTAAATAAATCTTAAAATAAACTAGACAATATTTGAGAGAGGTAGGAAAAGGAATCAATTCATTTGCAGTTGTATTTAATAAGATATAGCCGGTCAAAGTTTGGTCAAAATCTGTTATTTCAAATAAAACAGAAAAGAAAAACGTTTCGAATAAATACGTACACGTCGAAAGCATATTCTGGAAATACGCTTCCACTTATCCAGCATGGACTGCGCCTGAGTCACTGACAGTGGGCCCGCCTGGCCCACTGGTCAGGTTTGACTAGTCCACTTCCCTCCTCTTCCTCCGCCCGAGAGGGAGGGGCGGGACTCCGGTGACGCTCGCCGGCGAACGGCGGCACTGCTCGATAAACATAGGTCACCCGCAGGCTCAGGGGGTCGAGGCGGTCACTCCGGTGGTTGTTTTGTTCTCTGGGGTGGTGGAGCTGCCGGCGGCGAGCTCCGCGGCGGACGGTGGTCGCCGGAAAAAGTGAGTTTTCGCCCGCGGCGAGTCCCGATCAAGATTGAGTAGGGGGACGGACTCACGAGAGGGTGAGGGGGTTCATGGTGGAGAGAGTGGAGAGGGGGAGGCCCTGATTGCGTCGAACGGAGCCGGGAGGCGGCGGTGGCCGGATTGTCCGGAGTGGGGGAAGACGGCCTCTTTCTCTCCAATTGACGGCAATGGAGGCACCAGGAGTACGGTGTGAGGCTGCTTGTGTGCTCGGAGGGCTCGAGGGGCTTCCTTTTATAGCGCTCCCACGTCGGTTCGCGGCGGCAATGGATGAGCTCGTCGGCGACCGACGTTCTGTAGCTGCAGGGCATCGTGGCGAGGTTGGGGATGGCGGCAGGAGCTAGCGGACGAGTGGGCACTGCTCCAAGGGTGAGCTGGCGAGCGGGGGTGGCTTGGGCGGCGTTGGCTAGCGCAGGAGCTGTCGGGCGGTAGTGGCGGCTAGCTGCTAGCCTGCCGGAGACGTGGCGAGGGCTGCGGGGCTCGTGGGGTGCATAAGGGGACACGGCGTGTTGGCTGCGGTCGGTCACGGACCGGAGTGAGTGCGGGGCGAGACGCGGTGGTTAGGGCGCGGCACGTGCAAAACGCGTGCTCCGCTCGCGCTCTGGGCGTGCCCAGTGCATGCACGGAACATGCTCGACGAAATGCAAAGGCATGATAGGGGGCTCTAAACCACAAGAGGGTTAGCAGGGTGGGGTTATAGGTTAGGGTAAATCCATGGGACATGCTGGTCTGGTCAGGGGATCAAGATCATAAAGTAAACAAACTCTTATGCCAAATCTGTTCATGCCCTCAAGGTGTTTGACAAAATGCCAAAGGCACCCAGGCAGTTCTTGGAGTGGCCAAATCTCCCAGAGTGGGGTCTCTTTAGAAGAAAGAAAGGGTGGTGAGGTTAGTTTGCCACAAGGAGAAACTTGTTAGTGCAAGTTTTGCAAAACTTCAATCCTGGACAGGGAGTAAATGGCATCATTACATGGACCAAAAGTGTTCCAAAGGGTGCATGCTCCTGGACTTAGGGGTTTTGCAGGGTTGACTACAAGTAGGTGAAAGCACAAGGTCACTAGAGCAAGAAAGAATAGGGTTGCAGTTCAAAAAGAGCTCCAAAACTTAAAACAATTCATTTTTAATGAATAAAGCTCAGGGTGAAATAATTTAATTAATAAATCTACTCATTAAGAGATGTTTTTAATGAGAGAGCATAGAAGTCCAATACATATTGGGAAAGTTTTCACTTGGGGAAGAACTCCTAAAGGAAGGTACTGAAATCAACAGAAATATTCCAGAGGGCAAAAATTTAAAGCTCCTGGCAAAATTTAATATTTAAAATTTGGTTAAATTTTTGGGGTGTTACAAATACTACCCCCCTTAAGAAAAATCTCGTCCTCGAGATTTGCTAAGGGTTGTAAAACAAAATACTTTTACCTGGTCAAAAGATCATTTTACTTAAGCGGTAAAAAGTGGCTACAGTGAGAGGGCAATAAGTGGTGAGTAACTACAGTGTGGGATACTGGCGTTGTGTGGAGAAGTTCCACATTTAGGAAAAACGAGTGATTTCTACGCTGGACGCAGTGAATTTAGAATAAATTCTAAATTCTACAATACGCTGGTCGTACCCGAGAGCACAGTGCTCCCTTTGGCTGACAGGTG
Organism: Triticum aestivum; assembly: GCF_018294505.1. Classification (NCBI taxonomy): domain Eukaryota; kingdom Viridiplantae; phylum Streptophyta; class Magnoliopsida; order Poales; family Poaceae; genus Triticum; species Triticum aestivum. The sequence continues at coordinate 714,868,952 of NC_057813.1, forward strand.
GGCCCAGGGCCCACTGTCAGTCTCTCCTTCTTCCTTCGGCTCTCTCTTCTTCCTTTCTTCCGCGCGCTTTCCCGGCTTTCTCCATCGGCGACGTTTAGCGGGTAAGGCATCTAAGCCGTACTGCGGTTGTCACAGCCCTAGAAATCTTCTTGCAATTAGTGGCATTGCATCCATGCATCATTGTCATTTTTTTACTTAAACTTGAAATGGGGATGCTTAAACCCTAGCACCAAATGAATTCAACTAGGGTCAAAATAAAATCTTTTTCATTGAACTCAAAATGCCCTCTAAAAATGTTCAACATTTTTGGTTTGAGGTGGAAGCATCTACCAAAAATGGTGTATATTTTTGCAGGACATATTGGGCTCTGAATTAAATCATACTCTATTTGCATTTGGGCATTTAAATGCTATGCAATATTTTAAATGCTCAAATAATCATAAACTAAAATGTTTGCTGTTGGTTATATTCCAAACAGTGGCATTGAGCAGTTTCATGATTTCTGGATCTGTTGAAGTATTTTTAATAAAGCCCTAAAGTTACAGAAATAATAGAAAACAGAAAATAGAGGAGAGAGAGAGAACTTACCTGACTTACCTGTCGCGGCCCAGCTGGCCAGCCCACCTGTGCGGCCCAGCCCGCCTGGCCCATCCCCTGTCGTCTTCCTCCTTGCCAGGAGGACGGGCGCGTGCCCGACGCGCGCGCACCGCCGTGCGCCACCTCCTGCTTGACGCCGAGGGCCTGGACGCCTCTGGCGTTGCCACACAGACCCCCTGGACCCCTCGGCCGCTCCACTCTCTCCCTGCCTCGCCTCCTTCGCTCTCTCTCCCGAAGCAGAGCGAAGCCATTGCCGCCGTTCACTGCCACGGCATCCACCGTTCTCCCCTCGTCTCCCCGTGATGTAGAAGACATCCGACGCGACGCCCTCGCCCTCCCCACCGAGCCACGCTTCGCTGGAGTCCCTGCATCGCCACCATCTGGTTGTCTTCAACCTCGGTACCCGCTGATGACCGACACGTTCGATGCTGGGTTTACCAGAGTCCTGCTAGCCCAGTGCAACAGCCTGGATTCACTCGCTGATGACCGACACGTTCGATGCTGGGTCATGGATGCCTGTCCCTGTAAGTCTGTGCCACTTTGGGTTTATGACTAGCCATGTCAGCCCGGGCTCCTTATCATATGGATGCTAGCGACACTATCATATACGTGTGCCAAAAGGTGCAAACGGTCTCGGGCAAAGGTAAGGAGACACCCGTGGGAATACCGTGCGTGAGGCCGCCAAGTGATATGAGGTGTTACACGCTAGATCGATGTGGTATTGAGTCGGGGTCCTGACAGCTTTGGTATCAGAGGTTGACTGCCTGTAGGATTACCAAGCCAAACTGGTCGAAGTTGAGTCTAGAAATTCTTTAGTTATGTAAGGGAATTGATTGTGGGATGGAACGTAAGGCTCTTTTTACTCCTTATACCTCATGCCCTTCTGATCTGAGTCATCTTATCTTTCCTGCGTGGTTAAGGAACTAGGCTTTCTCTTCTTTCTATCAGGATCACGTGTTACTAATCCGTAGACTTATAAGATTGATGGATTTAAGCCTCAGTTCAGTCTCTACTACTTCCGTGTGTTGTCAATTGATCCCAGAACCTTGATATTGTGATGTTAAGTGGTTATGCCACCATTTTTGCTGGATGTCTCAAATCTTTTTGAGCATTTACAGCCGTTATGCTGTCCGAGTCATCCCAGGTTTCTAAACAGTCTGATGCATTTGCAAATCCCTTCTTACCGTTCCCGATGTCCCTTTGGTCAGATTAATCACACAAATTAGTGAGTTGAGGTACTTTATTGCCTCGACATATATGTTGGAGTTAATATTATGACCCTAGGTGTTTTATGGGATCATCTAGTAATCTAGCCATGTTCTGTGTTCCAGTGTGATTATTCTGGCCATTATTCTCGAAAGCATCTCGTGATGCCATTTAGTTAGTAGGTATTCCACTCCTGGGTTATGAACCCAAGATTTACCCCACTTACCTCGTGTTGATAGTGTTTGCTAGTTCCTTTAGGATATTAGTAACCTTTGTGATAGTCCTCGAGGTCCGTGGTATTTCCTTCTTCCAAATACTATGAACCACTTACGGCAGATGTTTGTTGGATCAAAAGATCACAATAGGAGTGCTCTCGATGGGATCTCCATTCTATATTGGGACTCGGCCAGTTCAACCTTTCGGCATGGGTTATCCGGGAGAAATATGTTGAATTCGTTCGACATGCTAGTCCATGCATCCACAACTCAGAAAATCATATGTTCTTTTGGGTTGTCCCTCTTTAGTTGTCTTCTGACCTCGTCTGTCAATTGATAGTCAAGAGTATGCGTGCATTCGTTTATCGATGCCTATTACTCTTGTGGTCCGTCAAGCCATTCTATTCTGGAATGACTAGGAGAAACAAACTCCAGAACCTCATCCATTTCCAGGATTGGGTCAAAGTAGTTGTGCTCCGCATATCAAATTTCTAATCCAGCTTTTATTCTGCTCTACCTCGCAGAATTACCATCTTTATATTAAGATTATCATGGGAATTGCACACCATTCTATGAACTCTTGATACAGTGATACTTCTCGCCCTCATTGTTCATTTCTCGGCTCTCGTGTTGTTACAACCGGAATGCCGACAAGTGAATCGTGATGTGTGAAATCTATACTCCTAGCAACTCTGTTGTTTGGTAGTTAAATGGACAATAACCTCATTCTTAGCGTGTTGGTTATTCAATCATCACCCTAAGGTTGATCGTGCTACCTAGTCCTTATTTTCGGTGCACTCTCCGATCAATGAGTTAGGATTGTGTCAATCCCTTGCTCATTTGTTCATATCGTCTTGCCCTTAAAAGCAAGTGTTCTCGAACTTAGTAACATATCGGTGGTTCGTGATTTTCTGAATATATTCTCAGAAGTATCACCAGGTCGTCACCTGACCGCTATGTTGAGTTCATGATCAAGTTGGTTTATTCCTGTAAACCACCCCTTCTCCAAGAATCTGTGTTGGATACCCTGAGCTAGTTGGTTGAGATAAACAATAACTTGGAGGGTTGGAAGATAAAAGCTTGTCCGACTTAGTTCATCACTAAGGGATATCCTTGTGTGTGTGTGTGTTGAAGAAAGATGATATCTTCGTTTACTGATTCCCGTGATCAGTTGTTGAACCTATTGTCTTAGCAAACTTGATTTGAGTATGGGCTTTCGTCAAATCAAATCAGAACCAACGATGTTCGTAGTGTTGTCTTACTTGTGGTTGATTCCTCGAGCATACACCACTATATCTCTTGGGTCTGACCAATGCTATCACCGTGTTCACATGATGGTGGAAGTCCAGTGATATGGAAATTCCGATGAGTTGTTGTTGAGCCCATCAGCAGCATTTTGTCTCCCCCATGATTCATGTTGAACATCAACCTAGTGTTGGAAACTTTGTAAGCAATGCCTTCGTGTTCTGTTCATGAAGCCTATGCTTGGATGGAAGAAGTGACTTCCTCGAATTCATGTGCATTTGGTGCAAGTTGGCGCCATGAATTTGAGAAAGGTTTGTTTTGCTTCCTTCGGAATCATCCCAAGTCAGTCAGGCATTCGTGCAAAGTATTCTATGGTTTGGTAGATTAATTACCTCCATTCTATATGTGTCCCTAGCACACCAAGCCACTGATTGATCTGTTCAAGGATAATAAGTTCTAAGTGCTAGTCCTGAAGGTACCAGACGGATCTGTACAAGATTTTGTTACCCTCGATGATGGTTTCCCACCTGAACTTGGTAGTGTTTTATTGTAAGACTATGATGTGGCTATGCTTGTCTGAGACAACGTGTTCACATGTTTGTAGCAGAACCAGCTCATATTTTGGAGCTTACTATCGTAGTTCATTCCCCGAGAATCTCACAACGTCATCTCGTCGATTGTGTTGCAAACTTTCGTTTTTCTTTCTAGACTTGATGAGTCTAGAATATCCTGATACCAGCCAGATCTGAATCTCAGGCAGATATGATGGTTGGAACGTCTTCCCAAGAACTATAATATTGGTCTCTTTGTAACCCGATGAAGTGGATGTCGTGGCCAACACATCTAGCCGGAAGACCTATTATTGTAGGCTCTTGATTGAGAAAGTTGGCTACCTCCCCATAAGGATTTCGTGGGATTTACTCCCAAATTGACCCTTATGGATTTTTGAGTTCCGAAGTCCGACCTTTTACTTGATGTTCTAGATATCAAACCATATCTATGGATGGATTACGCTAGCACATCAAGGAGAACATTAGAAGCAGAGTGCTAAATGTCTCTCGGTCGATCATCCAGATTTTGTTCCCTTGGCTCTGCTAAGGTGAAATCTGAGAAGGTGTTATCTTCTTTTGCATCTGCATCATCCATCACCATTCATCATGGTAGTAAGTTGTGTTGCCAGGATCCTTGACACGGATATTGGTAAAACCTTGATGATTATGGAAATGCTCAAGTTCTTGAGAGCACACACAAGCGCTAGTTAACATCGGCACTAACTGGGATTGCTCTCAGTTTCCTCGGTTATGCTATAACTTTTCAAACAGTGGACTCACTCTCTACTGTTGAGCTTCTCCCCAGTTACTAAAATCATCCCTTGCGTTGTTTTCAGCAAGGTAGTCCACATCATCCATACTGGTCCGGGTATGTCATTCCACCGGACTCCTCCAAATGATCGATTGTGATTTGCCTTAAGCTGGTATAAAGAGTTTCAACGATCTCTAAATCAAAAGTAATTCTTTTGCCACTTAAGGGAATAGTTCTATGAGTCACCTCCCCCAAGGTGCCACGTTACGGAATCATGGCAATTATTTCCTCGCCATCTTGACACCATCCACCATCTTTCTAAGCGTGGAATTGTTGCCCACCAAATCAACCCCCGCCGTTTGTTCTTCCATCCCTCTCGATGTGTTTTGTGTCTCAACTCAAGATGTTTCAACATCTCATTCTGCGAGTTGAGATTGTGTAGTTCGATCTTTGAGAATATCAATCCTAGTAGAGTTTCTTCCGTCGTCATCGCGTGGATGAAGATCTCAAGCGAGGATGTCAAGATCAACGTATGCAACGAATCAACAACCTTATGAGGTGCAACTTGGATCGTGAAGATTGTGTTGGTCTTGTGCCCCCTCTGTCTTCTTACCTCACGTCTTGAATCTCGGGACGAGATTCTTGTTTAGTGGGGGTGAGTTGTCACAGCCCTAGAAATCTTCTTGCAATTAGTGGCATGGCATCCATGCATCATTGTCATTTTTTTACTTAAACTTGAAATGGGGATGCTTAAACCCTAGCACCAAATGAATTCAACTAGGGTCAAAATGAAATCTTTTTCATTGAACTCAAAATGCCCTCTAAAAATGTTCAACATTTTTGGTTTGAGGTGGAAGCATCTACCAAAAATGGTTTATATTTTTGCAGGACATATTGGGCTCTGAATTAAATCATACTCTATTTGCATTTGGGCATTTAAATGCTATGCAATATTTTAAATGCTCAAATAATCATAAACTAAAATGTTTGCTGTGGTTATATTCCAAACAGTGGCATTGAGCAGTTTCATGATTTCTGGATCTGTTGAAGTATTTTTAATAAAGCCCTAAAGTTACAGAAATAATAGAAAACAGAAAATAGAGGAGAGAGAGAGAACTTACCTGACTTACCTGTCGCGGCCCAGCTGGCCAGCCCACCTGCGCGGCCCAGCCCGCCTGGCCCCTCCCTTGTCGTCTTCCTCCTTGCCAGGAGGACGGGCGCGTGCCCGACGCGCGCGCACCGTCGTGCGCCACCTCCTGCTTGACGCCGAGGGCCTGGACGCCTCTGGTGCTGCCACACAGACCCCCTGGACCCCTCGACCGCTCCACTCTCTCCCTGCCTCGCCTCCTTCGCTCTCTCTCCCGAAGCAGAGCGAAGCCGTCGCCGCCGTTCACTGCCACCGCGTCCACCGTTCTCCCCTCGTCTCCCCGTGATGTACAAGGCCTCCAACGCGACGCCCTCGCCCTCCCCACCGAGCCACGCTTCGCCGGAGTCCCTGCATCGCCACCATCTGGTCGTCTTCAACCTCGGTACCCGCCGGACACCGTTCGTCGATTCGCCTCGCTCCGGTCGCCTCCGAGCTCGCTGACCACCTCTTCCTCTCCACTGTGAGATTCTACGCCTCCCCTCTCTCTCCCCGTGCTCGATTTCACCGTGTAGCCATCGCCTCTGTCGATCCCGAGAACCCGTCGCCGCCGGCTGTGTCGCCGCCGTGGCTAGAGCTCACACACGTCGCGTCTGAGCATACCACCATGCTCAGCGTGATGCCAAAAGCCCAAAACCCCAACCCACTGCTCCTGCCGTTCGCTGTAGCGTTGTCTCCATCGACGCCTGAACTCCGGCCGCCGCCGCGAGCCCCGTTCCGGTGAGCTCCGGCCAACCCAGCCGCAGCCGCCGCCACCGTTGGATGCGGTGCACCTTCAGCTACCCGTAGACGCAAACCACGCGCAAAACCGAGCCCCGTAGCGAGTTTCCGGCGAACTTCTGCCGCCGATCTGGTCGTCGCCGGCCTAAGTCCGGCGATGATGACGTGGCGTTACCATTAGCGGCTAATCCCTCACTTAGCACACTAACAGACAGTGACAGCGGGCCCCACCACAGGGTCAAACCCCAGTCAGCGCTAGTTTTGACCGTGGTTTAGTTCCTGGGTCAATGACACGCGGGTCCCACCAGTCAGAGTTGACCCCGGTCAACTCGGCTGACCTGCTGACGCAGTAGTGACACAATGCTGATGTCATTAGTCATTTTCTCGTTTAAAACTAATCAGGAAATTCCAGAAATGCCCAAAACTTCTAAAATTCATAGAAAATCAACCGTAGCTCCAAATGAAATAAATTATATATGAAAAATGATCAGAAAAATCTAATCTATCCATCTCTACCATTTTCATGCATGTTTGAGCAACTTAAAGTTGCTGTATAAGACAATTTGAATAAATGGCATTTGAAATGCCTTACATGGAGTTTGAATTTGAACCTAGTGTTCAAACCAACTCCATTTAACTTGTTGCTAGTTGCATTAGGCCAATCATCAGCATATTGCCGTGTCACATTCATGCATCATATTGTTGCATGGCATTGATTGTGTTTCCTCTTTGTTTGTCGGTGAGTGTTCCCTCTCAATAGACGTGGTTCCGACGATTATTCGATGACACTGATGAAGAACTATATTATCTTCAGAAGTGCCAGGCAAGCAAAACCCCCTTGTTCATTCCGATACAATCCTACTCTCTCACCCTGCTCTCTTTTACTGCATTAGGACAACAACGATTTATTTGTTACTTGCTGCGGTAGCTGAACCCCTTTATCCTCTGCATGACCTGTCATTGCCACAGTAAATAGATGAAACCCACTAGCATGAGTAGGAGTTGTTTGAGACCTGTTGTGCCTACTCATTCTTGCTTGTTTGTCATGCCTGCTACTGCTTAGAGTTGAGTCAGGTCTGATTCATCGGGGATGAATCAGAGGTGTGTGAACATGTCCTACTATATGTGAGCTAAGTGTGTGAACACGATTTGGTAAAGGTAGCGGTGAGGGCCATGTAGGAGTACATGGTGGGTTGTCTCATTGAAGCCATCCTTAGGAACTGAGTTCTGTGTTTGTGATCCATGATTCAGCTACTACCATGCATTGGGCCCTGAAATATGACCCCGCTCGACTTCTTAATCACCCTTGTCCTCTGTCCAGGAGTTGCAAGTAGTTTCTGGTGTTTGTAGTATGCTGGAGGCCGTGCGCAGCGCTGACCGGAGGGGTGGGCTGTGATGCGGTAGGCACGTGGCACGGTGTACCAGGCGCCCGTTTGGTGTCTCAGGAACCCTGCACACATCGTTTGGGGCTATGAGCGAAACTCCGGCCGGATCTCCTCGCGGATGGAACCCGAATAGGCGATAAGCCTGGACTAGAGACTTGAGTGTTTAGGTAGGTCGTGGTCTACACCCACGTCGGCTTTCGCTTGAAGTCTGCCGAGCACATGTCGTGTGCAGACGCTAAGTGGTGGAAACATGTATGAAGAAGTACACCCCTGCAGGGTTAACATCATCTATTCGAATAGCCCTGTCCGCGGTAAAGGACTTCTGGGTTGCCTATATCACTTCATAGACAAGTGAAAGTGGATACTCTAAAATGCGCAAGATAAGCGTGAGTGCTATGGATGGCCTTCTCGTAGGGAGACGGGAGCGGATCCATAGTGGTGTATTGATATGGTGAATATGTGGACTCGTGTGCGCCACCTCAAAGAGTCGCTTGCAGTCGTAGTTCAGGATAGCCACCGAGTCAAAGCTGGCTTGCTGCAGTTAAACCCCACCATCCCCTTTGTTGATAATGATGCATATGTAGATAGTTCTGATGTAAGTCTTGCTGGGTACATCTGTACTCACGTTTGCCTATTTTATGTTTTTGCAGAGAGACTTCAGTCTCACTAGTAGTTCCACGTGGACTTCGACGTTTAGCTTGTTACCTCAGCTACGATCTTGTGCCTCGGCAGGATCTGGTAGACAGTCGGGCTTCTCAGCCTTTTTCATTTGTAGTTGTCTGTACTCAGACATGTTAAGCTTCCGCATGTGTTTGATTTGTATGCTCTGAATGTTGGGTCGTGAGACCCATGTTTGTAATATCTCGCTCCTCGGAGCCTATTGAATAAATACTTGAGTTGTAGAGTCATGTTGTGATGCCATGTTGTATTTGCACATATCGAGCATATTGTGTGTATGTTATTGAAATGCTTGGTATGTGTGGGATCTAACTATCTAGTTGTTTATCCTTAGTATCCTCTCTTACCGGGAAATGTCTCCTAGTGCTTCCACTGAGCCATGGTAGCTTGCTACTGCTCCGGAACACTTAGGTTGGCCGGCATGTGTCCTTCTTCGTTCATGTGTCTGTCCCTACGGGGAAATGTCATGCGATGAATACCGGAGTCCTGTTAGCCCGCTACAGCCCGGTTTACCAGAGTCCTGCTAGCCCAGTGCAACAGCCTGGATTCACTCGCTGATGACCGACACGTTCGATGCTGGGTCATGGATGCCTGTCCCTGTATGTCTGTGCCACTTTGGGTTTACGACTAGCCATGTCAGCCCGGGATCCTTATCATATGGATGCTAGCGACACTATCATATACATGTGCCAAAAGGCGCAAACGGTCCCGGGCAAAGGTAAGGAGACACCCATGGGAATACCGTGCGTGAGGCCGCAAAGTGATATGAGGTGTTACATGCTAGATCGATGTGGTATTGAGTCGGGGTCCTGACAGCGGTAGTGCGCGGCGTGCTTGCTGCTGGTGCAGTGTGCACTCACCTTGCGGGCCAGTGCGCTGTCGGCACTGCTCGCGGATTCGCCTCCGAACACCGGCGATCGGGCGACGAGCGGCGCTGGTGGACTTCACCCATCGTACACCGATCTCGAGCTATAAAACGACCGCGGTGCTCCTTCTTCTACTTTGCACCTGGCCTCATTTTCTCCTCCTCCTCCTCCTCCATTACTGCTTATCGGAGCTCGAGACGAGGCCTAATGGCGGAGACGGTGCCGGGCTGGTACGTGATCCTGGTGTGTGGAGGGCTGGCGGCAGTGTTGGGGCTCTCTGTGCTCCTGTGCGCGATGATCTTTGATGATCGTCGTGATGCTTCCACTCGGGTGCTGGCTCTCTGCGGTGGCGGTGATCACGGGGATTAGGCGTAATTCCAGTTATTAACTATTATCGGTGTGCTGTAGGTGATTAGTATCCGGATGATTATCCACTAATCTCTCCCTTGGAGGCATGTGGAGTGCTTAGAGGGGTGGTTGGTGAGATGCAACATGGTTGCGTGTCTTTGCAAGCAGTGTAAGAGTCCGAGTGGTTGTGGGTCTACTGCCATGGTGCTGCGTGAATAAAAATAATCCATGCAATGAGAGGATAAATGATGCAGCAACTCAGGGGAAAAGAAATTTCGCTCCAGGATTTTTCGTGGTTACACATGTTAATCACAAGGAAAACTACTCATATAAGCAGAAACTAAAATACTCGACTCGTCGCACAAATCCGAGGTACCATGCATAAGTTACAACGTTATAATAAATGTTGAAATAACAAACACAGCAGTGATGTCTAAAATGAGAATGGTAACTGGACAGGGTCTCGAGAAAATGCCTCTGGCAATGGAATACACTCCTCTTCTATCGGAGGAAGTGGATTGACCAGTCGATGTATGTGTCTCTCCGGGTCGGGCCTCAGTGGTCTGCCGATGGCAATCTGAGGATTCAGATCAGCGAGACTCTGGAGATAATCCATTACTCGCTGGTTCAGATGTTCCTGAGCGATGATGTACTAGATAAGGTTGGCTAGCACTGGGTCTCTCTCAATCCGCCCACCGGGAAAAGATCTTGCTCCTCCGGTTGCTGCACGGCTCGGAAAATAATAATATCCTCGTTCGCGGGCATAGGGTACTGCGGATGGAAGACGAGCAATCACTTCCTTCGCAGCAGCTTCTATGGCCAGGCGTGGGGTTGGCATAGATTTCCCCATGAAGGAAACCTCCGTTGGATCTTGGTTGGGGTCTATGCGAGGGATGTGTACTGCTGCCCAATATTCCGAGGTGGAAGGGGTGATTCTCGATTTGAACAGCTCGTACTGGGGTGGCTGGGTAGAACCCATGGTACTGCAGGTAAAGTCCCACAATATTTTGACAAAGCTACCTGGGGTTGCATCTGGGGTTGTCAGATAAATACTAGGGATTGGCATGGCAATGAATGGTTGTGAGAGTGGTGCACGAGGTGAGGGGTGCTGGGTAAGGTCACAAGGTGGCCTCCTTATATAGTATCTGGGCTGGTTTATTTACCGTGGTGAAAAGTAATAAACCGGCCAGATCAGCTCCAAAGGTCGGGGTCGGGGTCAGAGATACACATATCTCATAAAGAGACGTGTTACTGTGAATGTCGTCTGGGTTGGTTTTGGTAGTTGTGCCTGAAATAAAAATTCAACTGCAGGTTGACACAATCATGCAAGGGATAATATTAAAACAGAGGCACAACAACAGACTGCGCTCACTTACAAGGTCACTTGATTACTAAACGAGGATACACTGAGACTCGGCACTACTCGGGTGACTTAGTCTACCTCGTTTATGTCTAAACGGGCGTGCCTGGTGGATGTCGAGGCTTCTCCACGTGTCTCACTGTCAGGATTAGTCGAAGATGGTGGAGGAACTGCAGGGTCGGGGTAGCGATGATGACCATCCCGGGGATTGTTGGCCACAAATCCGTTGGAGTGTGCTCCCAAAAGGTGACGAAGCACTTCTGGGGTCATCAAAGTACCTTGGCCGCTGGTTGGAGCTGACCTCAGGGTCTCGATCGGGTGTCCGAACAGCACGACTGGGTTGTCGGTGTCGGGCTCGGCTTCCCTGCTTGCCGGGGCTCGGCGAACCAGCTCTCCTCGAGCTGCGATCAGATCAATGGTGATCTGGTCGAACAGTGCCTCTAATGCACTTACATAGCGCACTAGGTGCAATAATGCAGGATCTGTCTCGCGATCTCTGTTGGCAACTTGGGGTGGTCTACCATACCCTTCACGCCCGGGGTAGTAGTAGAACGAGCGACAGTTAACTCTGGGCGACAACTGCTGAAGTTGAACTATAGCCTCTCGAGCAGCTAGCTGGATGGCTTGTGGCTCGAAGGACGTTGTTCTTCCGGTGAACCTGTAGGGGCGTTCTGGTGACAGACCCCTACCGTAGATGTGCACAGTGGCCCAGAATTGGCGGTCCTCACCGCTCATGGGTCCTTGGTACACAACATATTCTGGGGGCTCTTCTAACGCATAGGCACGACGGGTGAGGTTTGCAAGTATGGTCACAAAACCTCCAAGGTTGGTTGCTGTGGTCTCGTTGTGCACTATGGGACCAGGCATAGTGGCTAGGTTCGGGGAAGAGGCTCTGCTGTGCTGAGTTGAGGCTAGCGTGCCCTTTTTAAAGGAAAGGGGACGGAGTCTTCCTTCGCACGCTTGCGAATGAGACATTTTAGCCATCGGTCACTGGCTTGTGATCGACAGGCTAATTTGATAGGTTGGGCGCCGACTGCCAAATAGTGTCGGGGTCACTTGTGTGGCTATCTTGCATGAGAAGCTTGGCTGGGTTTTGGTTAAGGTATGAGGGTTGGTTTACCGGGGTTTATTGACCTGGCTAGGATAGGATTAGCCAATGGTCAGCCTGGCTCTGGTACCAAGTTTGTGGGGACCGAATTTCCGGGTATTAATTTCCAGAAAATGGCCCTTGTGCTCATCAACCCCAGGATTACTGTTAGCTGAAGAGGCACCAACTTGATATAGAAATTCCAAGCAAAACACAAAATATGCAGTACAAGACCATTCTGGTCTGTGAGTACAACAAATGGTTTCTAATGATTGATGGCGGAAGCGGTGTGGATCATCAGTGTCTATGGGACTCCAATTCCCACAGGAACAGCTGACAAGATTAACTCCTATCTTTGCGAGACTACTATCACCGTTGCTTAGGTTCCGGGGCTGTCGCCACGGTCGCTCCTCTACGCGCAAGAAAATCTGGCCAAGACAATAGCAAGGGACAAACCAGTGAGTACTTTGAATGTACTCGCAAACATTATGAACACAGGTATAATATAACAATGATGTGCTGAAAATATTTTTTGCTCATGACGTTAGTCACAAAAGGTAATAAAAACTCTAATGCATGCAAGCACGTTATTTACGAATATGCAATAACATAGTAGTATTAAAATTATGAAATAAATAACAAGCATGCCACAGTCGGGCGTCTTAGCGACACCACATAAAGGGCTTATAAAAGAAATGCCACAGTCGGGCGTCTCAGCGACACCACATAAAGGGCTTATAAAAGAAATGCCACAGTCGGGCGTCTCAGCGACACCACATAAAGGGCTTATAAAAGAAATGCCACAGTCGGGCGTCTCAGCGACACCACATAAAGGGTTTATAAAATAGATGCCACAGTGAATATCCAGGAGGTAGAACCATCCCAGGGATATTCGATAAAACCAATAATGTAACGGGTTAGTCCACAACTGAAATAATGATCATAAACATCACAAATCACAAGTCGTGATTCCGGTTCTGGTTTAACAGTTTATCCTCCAAAGACCGACACTAAGACCGACACTTGACCCATCCCAGACTGTAGTCCTTAACCATGGACACGGCTATTCGAATAGGTTTAATCTCTGCAGAGGGTGTACTCTTTACCCACGAGTAACGGATTCCTTTAGTCCATCTGGACTAATTCCGTCTACGGTCTTTTAGTTGGAAACACACCTAACTTGCACACACCAGCTTAACTCACATGTGTCTGGAATCACCCACGACACCTGTCAAGTAAAACTCTAAGTGGGGAGGCTACAACCTCGACGTAACATGGGATCACAAAAATTTATACCGCGCGCAGACTGGGGAGCTACCCCCTTCGGCTACAACCGAAACACCCATGCTCCCTGACCCGGTGGCATGACTACCGGATGCCTCCAGTATCTTCCACCATGGCCTCTCTGTACGGTGTGTGCTAGGAAAGGGGTTGACAACTTACTGAACCGTACCCTACTTGTTGTAGAGATGGGTGGTAGTACGAAGCAAGTATGGGGGTTACTGGCACAAGACTCGATCTACGGTCGACTCAGGAGGATGTAATATTCTCTGCAAGATTAGCATAACAATACATATACTTCAACCAACAGATAGAAACACCACGCGACATACCCCCTCATGTCATACCGGACATGACTGTCTCGACGGAGAACTAGGGACAAGGCCGTGTCTACCCAAGACAGAGGCCTTCCCGGCTTCCCTTCCGGTATGCATGAAAGGCATATGACGGTGATTTCCATCACAACCATATCAACTCCATCAGCATAAAAATCATTAATATGCACTCATGAGTAGGATCACATCCTCACATAAAATGACGTATGCTCGTGTCGGGGTGGTGTTGTCACCGAGTCAAACAACACACACAAAAATTACACCAGGGTTCAGAATGCTTGCCTTCAGGTCATGGGAAGGCAGGGTGCATTCAAAAACATCTTGAAATCTTTCTCCTCTCTTCAAAAATCCTATTAAAAATATGTTTGAAATAACACACAAATCAAAACAGCACAAAAAGTTGTTTTGATTTTTTTAAATAAATCTTAAAATAAACTAGACAATATTTGAGAGAGGTAGGAAAAGGAATCAATTCATTTGGAGTTGTATTTAATAAGATATAGCCGGTCAAAGTTTGGTCAAAATCTGTTATTTAAAATAAAACAGAAAAGAAAAACGTTTCGAATAAATAAGTACACGTCGAAAGCGTATTCTGGAAATACGCTTCCACTTATCCAGCATGGACTGCGCCTGAGTCACTGACAGTGGGCCCGCCTGGCCCACTGGTCAGGTTTGACTAGTCCACTTCCCTCCTCTTCCTCCGCCCGAGAGGGAGGGGCGGGACTCTGGGGACGCTCGCCGGCGAACGGCGGCACCGCTCGATAAACAGAGGTCACCCGCGGGCTTAGGGGTCGAGGCAGTCACTCCGGTGGTTGTTTTGTTCTCTGGGGTGGACGGAGCTGCCGGCGGCGAGCTCCGCGGCGGACGGTGGTCGTCGGAAAAAGTGATTTTTCGCCCGCGGCGAGTCCCGATCAAGATTGAGTAGGGGGACGAACTCACGAGAGGGTGAGGGGGTTCCTGGTGGAGAGAGTGGAGAGGGGGAGGCCCTGGTTACGCCGAACGGAGCCGGGAGGCGGCGGTGGCCGGACTGGCCGGAGTGGGGGAAGACGGCCTCTTTCTCTCCAATTGACGGCAACGGAGGCACCAGGAGTACGGTGTGAGGCTGCTTGTGTGCTCGGAGTGCTCGAGGGGCTTCCTTTTATAGCGCTCCCACGTTGGTTCGCGGCGGCAATGGATGAGCTCGTCGACGACCGACGTTCTGTAGCTGCAGGGCATCGTGGCGAGGTTGGGGATGGCGACAGGAGCTAGCGGACGAGCGGGCACTGCTCCAAGGGTGAGCTGGCGAGCGGGGGTGGCTTGGGCGGCGCTGGCTAGCGCAGGAGCTGTCGGGCGGCAGTGGTGGCTAGCTGCTGGCCTGCCGGAGACGTGGCGAGGGCTGCGGGGCTCGTGGGGTGCAGAAGGGGACACAACGTGCTGGCTGCGGTCGGTCACGGACCGGAGTGAGTGCGGGGCGAGACGCGGCGGTTCGGGCGCGACACGTGCAAAACGCGTGCTCCGCTCGCGCTCTGGGCGTGCCCAGTGCACGCATGGAACATGCTCGATGAAATGAGAAGGCATGATAGGGGGCTCTAAACCACAAGAGGGTTAGCAGGGTGGGGTTATAGGTTAGGGCAAATCCATGGGACATGCTGGTCTGGTCAGGGGATCAAGATCATAAAGTAAACAAACTCTTATGCCAAATCTGTTCATGCCCTCAAGGTGTTTGACAAAATGCCAAAGGCACCTAGGCAGTTCTTGGAGTGGCCAAATCTCCCAGAGTGGGGTCTCTTTAGAAGAAAGAAAGGGTGGTGAGGTTAGTTTGCCACAAGGAGAAACTTGTTAGTGCAAGTTTTGCAAAACTTCAATCCTGGACAGGGAGTAAATGGCATCATTACATGGACCAAAAGTGTTCCAAAGGGTGCATGCTCCTGGACTTAGGGGTTTTGCAGGGTTGACTACAAGTAGGTGAAAGCACAAGGTCACTAGAGCAAGAAAGAATAGGGTTGCAGTTCAAAAAGAGCTCCAAAACTTAAAACAATTCATTTTTAATGAATAAAGCTCAGGGCGAAATATTTTAATAAATAAATCTACTGATTAAGAGATGTTTTTAATGAGAGAGCATAGAAGTCCAATACATATTGGGAAAGTTTTCACTTGGGGAAGAATTCCTGAGAATTTAAAAAGGAATGTACTAAAATCAACAGAAATATTCCAGAGGGAAAAAATTTAAAGCTCCTGGCAAAATTTAATATTTAAAATTTGGTTAAATTTTTGGGGTGTTACATTTTCGAGGCTAACTTTGACCAAATGTTAGAGTAATAATATATGACATGCAACTTACCCATAGCATATGGTCAATTTCGTATGTGAAAGGAGTTTCCAATGATATAATTTTCACATTATACATCTCATGTACTCCCTCCGTCTTGGTGTGTAAGTCATCTTATGAAAACCAAATAATCCCAAAACACGTAGGCACGGTGCATTAACTTCTACCTCGTTTCTTGTTTCTTGACATATGAACCAATAAGAGATGAGGGTGCATGTGCATGCTTTTAATGACCTGAGACTCTCAAACATGACATGCAGTGCTTAGTTCATTGCATGCAATACTATTAATTAGCAAATAAATATTAATGTCTCTCGTTTTCCCCTCCTCCTTGGTCACGGTGCACAGCCTAAGAGTACTCACCTATGTGAAAGGAGTACTATTAATCTTGTCAATATTCAAATTGGAAACCATCTTGAGTACAAATCTAGGAGTACGTACGAATCTAACAATATTGATTGGGTGTTGTTGAATGTTGATACCTTTTTTATCATAGTAGAGATACTTTGACTACACATAAAACTTATATGTAAGGTAGAAAGGACAGGAGGGAGTATATTGTATGTTCAAAAACGAAACGAACATTGAATACCCTTTATATATGATTTGCGGATGCTATGATCACCGGTTCAAAATTTTGAATCCGCCTTAGGTATCACGTGCCCCCACTCGTTCCCTCTCGATTTCATCTCGGGGTCCGTAGATCTATTGAAAGAGGACTAGGGTGGGTACATGCGAATGATACTTGGCGGAATGTTCAAATGAGGCATGCGGGAGGATGGACTCGACTAGAGGGCGACATGATCGATTGAGAAGAGGGTTGGAGAGGAATGAGAAATAAGCAAACGCCACATGATTACACTTGAACGGCTCAAATAAACAATAAGTTGTCTCGCTTGGCCTACATAGTGAATGGCCTAATGCGCAACGCGGAGCACTCACGCTCGAATATGGCCGGGAAAACAGGGAAACCGACATGTGGGGCACACCCGTCGGGATGACGTAGCGCAGACTAGTCCAATGGAGGAGCTGGCCCACGACCTCCTCGCCACCGGCAACCGTTCATGTGGGTCTTTGGGGCCAACCATGGGGCGCAGCTCCAGCACCGCCTCTGGACACGACGACCGCGGTGAGCGACACACTCATATCATCGATAGACACGGTCGGTTTCAGTGTGCCGAGGGTGGCATTTGTGATGTGGCACGACCAACGGTATGTTTGGTTTGTGCCCAAGGTTGCCCCATCAAAGCATTGGGTAGCCAAAATTTTGGTTGAGGTATTGGTTGCCCATGATTTGGCCGACATTGGCAAGAAAAATGAACTACAGTTGGCTAGAGTTCATTGGCATGCCAAAGAAATGGCAACCATCCAAACAAAGACCAATCTTTGGGTCATGACCAAAATTGTGGTAAGGTGCACTTTGGCCACAATCCAAACACACCCCAACACCCGGCTCGTCGCGGATGCATGGGGCGCCGCAACGTGTCCGCGGAGTGGTGTAGCGCGGCCAACTGCATCCTCTAGACCCGAGACCATGCCGGGTCATCTTGCTTTTTCAATGACATGCGGGTATCGCATTTAAGCAAAGGGCATCTCCAACGTTGCCATGACCGCAGCTGACTACCCTGGTACACCAAAGCCCTCGTCCCTCGCGCCGTCGCGCGGTGCGTTCCCAGCCGGCGCCAGCTGCCCGCATTCATGCTGTCCATTCGTATGTCGTCGTTAAGAGACTTGGTGCCCGAGGAACCAATTCCGGTGACTTAATGATGCACCCGGACGCTTGGCCTCACCGGAATGTGCTACTTAAAGCGGCAACGCCCAGCTAACCTCCACACCATAGCGCATCGTCCTCCTACCCGACACCAAATCCGCCATGACCGCAAGTGCGAACGCTCTGTGGGAGAGCTTCTCTTCGGGGATGAAGCTCGAGGTCGCCACCCTCACTCAAGTCGCCTCTCGCGACGCAATAGCGGCGTAGCCAGACGCGGACGCGACCGCACAAGCTGTGGCCATGCTGGCGGCCGACGACGGGAGCACCGTCAGCCACGCGTCCTACTCGCCGCCGTCCAACGTCCTGCACCGCCGAGGTCGGGGACTCCTCCGAGGATGAGTAGGGCATGGGAGGTGGCAGGGCATGGTGTGCCAACTGGCCGGTCTGTATCCCGTGTTCTACTCTTCCTCGCCGGAGACCGCACCTTCACTTCACGGGTCTTGAACCCCGCCCCCGTACATAGAGATCGCATATGGAGGACGTCGATCGCCGTCGTAGAATAGGTTTAGGGTCAGGTTTCTTTTATTTTTCTGTCTTATAAAAGTTCGAAATGTAATGAAAATCTGTCGTGTTTGCATTAATCTCGGCCGGTGTATATGAACTTTCACAATAATATACATATTGTAGGAGTACTAGTGCACGGAAGATCAAGATCTTGTGGGAGAAAAGGATGAACGAGGGAAAGCCTTATCTGCAAATGTGGAGAGGAGTGCGGGTAAATTGTCATAGTTTCCTTCCTATCCGTTAGATATAGATCGGACGACCTATATTGCAGGATGACAGGCACACCATCATCACCAACTCTGCTTTTTATTGAACCGAGACGAATCTAAAAAACCCAACTAAGCCAACCTCCCAGCATATCGCACGGGAAAAGACCCGGCCGCGCCGTTTTAGTCGGGATTACCGGATTACTAGTAGTAGTATCGATGGATTGCGCGAAGCAACATTTTTTTTGAGGGGGCGAAGCACCTAGTTTAAAAGGAAAAAAGGCAGTACACTCACAGCACTCCTGTCGCGGTCGCATTGTACCCCCCACACGTTCGGTCCTGCACACGGCTCACGCAAACGGAACGCGCTTCAGCTTGCCTCTTCACTGACACGTGGGACTACACTTGGAGAAACCGACCATGCGCCAAACTCCCTCCGCCCACCGCGCGAAAATCCTCCTCCCCCCCCACACAAAAATTCCCCCCAAATTCGATTCAACCGCCCTTCGGCCAAATATTCCCCAAACCCCC